>NC_053023.1:449895288-449972325 GCF_003073215.2 Triticum urartu | reverse complement strand
TAACGCAATGTTGATATCCAAGATAAATCATTATTCACTCCCAGCTACTTATGCATGGCATGAGGAACTATAATCTCTAATTGTCATTGCAAACATGTTTAATCGTAATGGGCTGAATCATGGATACTAGGTTAAACATATTTACAAAAAAAGAACAAGTCAAGTTCATACCAGTTTCTCTCTGCCACGGCCAGTTCATCGAATATCGTCATTATTTCCTTTCACTTGCACAACTGAACAATGTGAAAATAATAATAGTGCAAGAGTGCCATGGACTAAGGTGGAATCTACAAAAAAAATTATTTAACAGGAGAAGACAAGGTAAAAATGGGCTCTTTATTAGTTCAACAATTATTCATATGAGAGCCACTCAACATTTTCATCATGGTCTTCACCTCGGTACAACTCGAATAAAAGGAAAAGAAATTTAGAGAAACACACTGAAATATTTTTGGAGTTTTTGTTTTCTTGAACAAGTAAATAAAAGGAAAAAGCAAAAACGAGAAAAACTATTTACACGGGAAAGCTCCCAACAAGCAAAAGAAGAATAAGGAAATATTTTTGTGTTTCCTTTTTAATACTACAACTAAGCATGCTTGGAAAGTAAACTGGCTAGAACTATTTTTTCGCAAAACCGGTGGATCTCGGGTAGGGGGTCCCGAACTGTGCGTCTAAGGTTGATGGTAATAGGAGACAAGGGACACAAAGTTTTACCCATGTTCGGGTCCTCTTGATGGAGGTAATACCCTATGTCCTGCTTGATTGATATTGATGAGTATGGGGGTTACAAGAGTTGATCTACCACGAGATCGTAATGGCTAAACCCTAGAAGTCTAGCCTATATGATTACGATTGCCTCTACGGACTAAACCCTCCAGTTTATATAGACACCGGAGTGGCCTAGGGTTGTACAAAGTCGGTTACATAGAAAGGAAATAGTACATCTGACCGCCTAGCTTGCCTTCCACGCAAAGGAGAGTCCTACCCGGACATGGGAGGAACTCTTCTATCTCGTATCTTCATGGCCAAATAGTCTGTCCCACGTCACACAGGCAGGACGCCCAAGGACCCCTTAATCCAGGACTCCCTCAGTAGCCCTCGAACCAGGCTTCAATGACGAGGTGTCCGGCGTGCAGATTGTCTTCGACATTGCAAGGCAGGTTCCTCCTCCGATCACTTCAAAGTACCTGACTTAAAGAGCTGTATTTGGACCTCCATTTAATGTCACACCCATCGGCTTGTGTGCCTCCACACCTTCTGCTTCCACGTGTCGAGCGAATACGAGAGGTTGGGGTATTTTTTGCATAACCCCCTCCGGCCACATAAGAGAGGCCTCTATTTAAAGGGATTGGATGTCAGATCCATTCCACACCCGGTAGAAAATCCTCAGAGTCTTTGCCAGAGGAAACCATTTGACATGGCTAGTGTCCCTAGTTCCTCCTCCTGCCCTCACGGCTCTGAAAAAGGCGATTGGGAGAGATGCTATGTATCCCATGAGCAGTTGGTTAATCTCCAAACATAAGGATTCTTTCCCCCCACGGATCTGGTCCCTATTCGAGCAGGATTGACCTCCTTCATAGGCGAAGTTCGGGCGGAAAATTTCCCCAATCCAACCAGGGGAACGGGTGTGATTCGTATCTTACTTGTTGAGAGGCGTCGGGTTTCCAATCCACCCTTTCCTCCGTGGACTTCTGGAGTATTACGGCCTCCAACTGCACAACCTCACGCCGGCATGTATCCTGCACATCGCGGGTTTTGTTGCCCTGTGCGAGCTTTTCCTGGGCTATGAAGCCCACTTCGATTTGTGGAGAAAGCTATTTTGCCTCGTCCCTCGCAACCGAGAAGGGTCGATATTCGAGTTGGACGGCGTCGAAGGGTCGATAACCGAGAAGGGACCGGATACATGTCCGGCACGCCAAAGATGGCGCCCAAAGAATGGCCCTCAGAATGGTTCTATATCGAGGATGTTGCTCTCCCCGACCCAGTGCGAAGGGGTCTTCTCGAATTTTCAAGTGCTCCGTTGAAGAAACGCCACAGCTGGCGCCCCCAGAGCCTCGAGGAGGAAGATAGCGCGGAAGTCCATCAATTGATGGGCAAGATAAGGACACTTGCCACTTCAATACAGAGGGCTTCCCGTGTGACACTAGAATGGGAAGGATGACGCCTCACGCTGCAGTCGGAAGGGTCCTGACACCCCCGCCGCTTTGGACAAAATATTGGCTGAACTGTACAAAGGGGAGAAAGAGGAGTTCACTCGTCTGAAACGTCAAGATGGATTTTCCATGGTACAATCCTCCGAGCTGGGTGAGCTCTAATCCCACCACTTTACTCAATCCTCTCCTTGAATTGCTCTTAATGGATATTAACCCATCTATTCGTAACAGGAATGTAGGAAGGTCATCAAGGGGATTTATAGCCCCGCCCCACAGCCAGAGGATCCCAACCGGGACCTAGACCCCAGATTCGAAGAGGATCCAGACATATTTGTGGAGCTTGAGGATGGAGTATTCTACTAGGCGAGCTATGATGGCATAGTAGTGCCAATCGTGGCCGACTATCCCGGCCTCCTTCCTGCCTCACATGTAAGTAATCAAGAGACGCCTTCTTCAAAAGAGCTTCCTCATTACACCTCACCCACCGCACTATTTTGTGCTCCAAAGGGGAGGCGCTCGACGCCACAACGTGCACTAGAGGTATCTCCTAGGAGAGCGGTGCCCGTGCCGAGGAAATCTTCAAAGAGGAAGGCGGACGACGATACGGCAGAACCTTCATCAAAGAGGTATGATTTTTAACCATGCCTCCTGGCAGTCATATCAAACTGTGACATTATCCGTTATGTCTTATCAGGAAAAGCGTTCGCCGGACTATGTCTGGGGATCCTGCCAGCCATGCCTCCACTAGTCAGATTCCAGACCCTGCCCTAAGGGTGGGGGCTGACACAGGAGTGGCGCCGGACTGTCCTTCCATAGAGGATTCAGATGATATGTCCGTTACAAACTCTGAAGTGGAGAGCGCCATGAATCATTGGTGCCGGAGGGCCACTCTCCGCGACCCTGGCTTTTCAAAAGAGGTATTTAATGCCTTCAGCTCGGCCGATGCATATATCCGAGCTGCTCAGGATGGACTTGCCAGAGCCACGTACCAGCATTTCAAAGATATGAGGGTAAGTGTAGATTTGATAATCATATACCAGTAGCCCCGAGACTTGAAGCAGTTGATACAACTGATTTAAGGATCATTGTATAATCAGGTACTCACGGAGAAGAACAGCCTGCTGTCTCAAGAGCTGGAGAAGTGTCAGACCCAGTTAGCTGTGGCTACCACTGAATTGGAGAAATCCAAGGGGGAATCGCCGGACAATGTTTCCCCGCATTATAAAAAGTATAATCATATACCAGTAATATTAATACTGTTGTGTTTCTGCTGACAGGATCAGTAGATCAACTGAGGGAAAAACTGAAAATCGCAAAGGCTGGTGAACAAGAGGCCAAAAGGCAACATGCGGCAGGCGAGCGAGTGCTGACGCGGGCCAGGGATGAAAAGAACAAGCTGCAGGATTCAAATACCCTGCTGGGCGAAGAACTAAAAGATGTGTGAGCCCAGCTAGCTGACGCCGTCAAAGAGAATGGGAGGCTACAAGGCGGCATATTCAGTATGCGTTTTACTTGACCTTTATGTAATTCGGCGAAGAAATTATCTGACCGATTTATGTCTGCAGGTATGCTGACTGGCCGACCCGAAGAGGAAATGTCCGGCTCTCAAGGCGACCTTCTGCAAGAGCTGTCCCAATTGCACGAGCGAGCTCGGCAAGCAATGCGGAGCATTGACAAATCTTTGTGGCCATCCGCCTCTCCTCCAGGGAGTATGGAGGAACTTGTGAAGCTATTCCAGGGAGCTCGGTGGCGCTTCCGATTATGGAAGATATCAGCCTGCCGAGAAGGTGCGCGGGAGGCCTAGGCCATGGTAAAAACACGGTACACCAAGCTCGATCCGAATCATATGGCCCGGGTCAGACCTAAGTGGTTAGATGGAAAAGAAATTCCAGTTAGTTTGGTATACGACCAAGTAAAGGTAGCCGCCACATATTCCCAACAGGATTGTAAGCTAGACCGCCTGTTAGACGGCATAGAGGAAGAAGTTTTTGAGTCTAAATGACTAGTACTTCAATTGACAAATTTGTCCCTAGCCTGATTGTAAAACGATTGTCATGGCAGACCTTTTCGCTTCGACCTCTGGACCCAAAGGCTCGGAGTGTTTCCGAATACCCGCTCAGTAATATAAACTGGGGCATGCGTGGAAGCCAGGTGTAGGGGTCATAGTTGCTTGAATAGACAAGTTGTATCCGGCTAACTATGTTATATTACATTGTAATTGTAAGAAACATCTTCCAGGGAGAATAGTTCCGTGAAGGGTTCCTTTCCCTGGGCGAATATGCGTTAGTATGCATGTCCGAATTGTGATTGAAAAAATCGCAGTGTGAGTGACATTTGGGGGTTCATGGTGTCATGAGTGTAACGCGTCTTTAGTCCGCCGACCGAATATTCCCTTAAGAACGCTAGTTTTCAGCTTCACCCAGTCTGAGGTACACGTCCGGATGACCCGGCAGTAACAATCACAGAGGTGCTCCCTTTATGCCATAGCCGAACAAACGGGAATGTAGGGCATAAGCACAAGAGCCAGGCAACCCAGCTTGGCCAAAACTTAAGTCATAACAATGCATATAATGGCAAAGAAAAGGTACATATGCAGAAGAGGACACATATGTGCTGAGCTTGATGCTCGGAAAATAATAATAAGCTTCTATAAAAGAAGCCCCCAGGTATTATGAGTGTATACATTTAAGGATGTGCACATCATAGGTGTGCGATTTGGCCACACAAGAGCTAAAGAGCTAAACAAAAAAGTTAAAGAGAGGAAAAATAAAATAATGGAAGCAAAGGGAGAAGAAGACGAACAAAGAGTCCGGCTCTAGGCATAGAATCTTCGAAGTCTGGCGGCATTCCACGGGTTCGGCTCTAAGCAGTTGTCCAATGCATCACGCAGGCGGTACGCTCCTCCAGTGAGAACTTCATCGATGATGAAGGGACCCTCCCACTTGGGCTTGAGTTTGTCCTTTTTCTTCTCTGGTAAGCGTAGAATGAGTTCGCCAATGTTATAAGTCTTGGCCCGCACTTCTCTGCTTTGATATCTGCGAGCCTGCTGTTGATAAAATGCGGAACAGGCTTTTGCGATGTCGCACTCCTCCTCCAGGGCATCTAAGCCGTCCTGCCGATCAAGATTGGCCTCTCTCTCTTCATACATGCGCACTCGAGGTGAGTCATGAATAATGTCGTAGGGAAACACAGCCTCTACGCCGTACACCATGAAGTAGGGTGTATATCCGGTAGTGCGATTAGGCATGGTCCACAGCCCCCAGAGTATGGAGTCGAGCTCCTCAACCCAGTGCTTGTATGATTCTTTCAAAGACCGTACTAGTCTAGGCTTAATGCCGCTCATAATAAGACCATTAGCTCGTTCGACTTGACCGTTTATTTGTGGATGATAGACCGAGGCATAATCGAGTTTAATGCCCAATTTAGCACACCAGGATTTCACTTCATCTGCTGTGAAATTGGAGCCATTATCGGTGATGATGTTGTGTGGGACACCATAACGGTGTGCGACACCGGATATAAAGTCTATCACCGGTCCAACTTTAGCCATTTTCACTGGTTTGGCCTGTATCCACTTGGTGAATTTATCTACCATGACTAGCAGATATTTTTTCTTATGGCTCCCTCCTTTAAGAGGTCCCACCATGTCAAGCCCCCAGACCGCAAAAGGCCAAGTAATGGGGATTGTTTGCACTACAGTAGGCGGCATATGGCTTTGATTGGCGAACAGCTGGCATCCATCACAACGTTGGACCAAGTCCTGTGCGTCTGCTCGGGCCGTCGGCCAGAAGAAACCTATATAGAAGGCCTTACTTACAAGGACCCGAGCCGCGACGTGGTGACCGCCGAGGCCAGCATGAATTTCAGCCAGGAGTTGCCGTCCTTCTTCTTCAGAGATACATCTTTGAAGGACTCCGGTAGCACTTTTCTTGTAGAGCTCTCCGTCATGGACCTTGTAGGCCTTCGAGCACCGAACAATGCAACGAGCCTCATTCTGGTCTGCAGGGAGCTCTCGCCTATTAAGGTAGGACAAGAACGGTTCGGTCCATGGGGAAATTAGTGCCATTATTAGATGGGACGATGGTGTTATTTCGGTGGCTGGGCCCTCGATGATATCAGTATTGTGTTCGGAATCTGGGGCTATAGTCGGATCCGGACTAGTGTTGTCGCTCTCATTCTTCCATACCACGGATGGCTTGAAGAGCCTTTCCAAAAAGATGTTAGGCGGGACGGGGTCGCGCTTGGCGCCCATGCGAGCGAGGACGCCCGCCGCTTGATTACTTTCTCGAGCCACATGATGGAACTCGAGCCCCTCGAACTGCGCTGATATTTTGAGTACAGCGTTATGATAGGCCGCCATCTTCAGATCCTTGGCATTGAAGTCTCAATTTATTTGGGATATTGTGAGGTTTGAATCCCCACGCCCCTCCAGGCGTTGTATGCCCATGGAGGTAGCCATCCGAAGACCGTGCAATAAGGCCTCGTATTCGGCTGCGTTGTTGGAGTCTGTGTATAATATTTGGAGTGCATACTGGACTGTGTCTCCAGTGGGGGACGTTAAAACGACGCCTGCTCCTAAACCAGCCAGCATTTTAGAGCAATCAAAGTTCATGACCTAGTTGTAATATGTGACGTACTCTTTAGAGAGTTCTGGCTCTGCCCATTCGGCGACAAAGTCGGCCAATACCTAGGATTTAATGGCCCAGCGTGGTTTGTATGCTATCTCAAATGGTAAGAGCTCAATAGCCCACTTGGCAATCCGACCCATAGCGTCGCGGTTATTTATTATATCATTGAGTGGTACTTTGAAAGCTACCGTAATCGAACACTCTTTGAAGTAGTGTCGTAGCTTACGGGATGCCATGAATACCACATATGCTATCTTTTGGTAATGAGGGTAACGTGATTTGCATGGTGTGAGGACATTGGAGACGTAGTATAGCGGTTTCTGGAGTGGGAACTTGTGTCCGTCCTCCTCTCGCTCAACGACGAGCACTCGATCACCACCTGGTGTGTTGTAGAGATGTACAATAACATTGGTTCGCTGACGTTTGGTGCGGCCAGGATTGGGTTGCTCGCTAAAAGAGCCTTTATTTCCTGCAGTCCGGCTGTTGCTTCTTCCATCCACTCGAAGTGGTTGGAACATCGGAGAAGGCGATAAAGTGGCAATGCTTTTTCTCCTAGTCTGGAGATAAAGCGGCTTAAAGCTGCCACGCATCTGGCTAGTTTTTGGACCTGTTTAAGGTCAGTTGGCGTAGCCAATTGTGACAAAGCTCGGATTTTGGCTGGATTTGCCTCAATTCCTCCATTGGAAACGATGAAGCCCAGTAGCTTGATACGTATCCGTCGTATCTATAATTTTTTATTGTTCCATGCCAATATTCTACAACCTTCACATACTTTTGGCAAATTTTTATACTATTTTTGGGACTAACATATTGATCCAGTGCCCAGTGCCAATTCCTGTTTGTTGCATGTTTTTTGTTTCGAAGAAAATCCATATCAAATGGAGTCCAAACGGAATAAAAATGGACGGGGAATATTAATGGAATATTTGTGAAATATGGGAAAAGAATCAACACGAGACGGTGCCCGAGGGAGCCATGAGGCAGGGGGTGCTCCCTGGGCGTGCCACTAACCCTCGTGGGCCCCCATAAGGCGGTTACTGCTCTTCTCTGGCCGCAAGAAAGCTAATTTTCGGAAAAAAGTCACGGCGAAGGTTTCAATCCAATCGGAGTTATGGATCTCCGGATATATAAGAAACAGTGAAAGGGCATAATCCTAGAACGTAGAAACAGAGAGAGACAGAGAGACAAATCCAATCACGGAGGGGCTCTCGCCCCTCCCATGCCATGGAGGCCATGGACCACAGGGGAAACCCTTCTCCCATCTAGGGAGAAGGTCAAGGAAGAAGAAGAAGGGGGGCTCTCTCCCCCTCGCTTCCGGTGGTGTCGGAACGCCGCCGGGGGCCATCATCATCACCGCCATCTTCACCAACATCTCCATCACCTTCCCCCCTCTATCTACAGCGGTCCACTCTCCCGCAACCCGCTGTACCCTCTACTTGAACATGGTGCTTTATGCTTCATATTATTATCCAATGATGTGTTGCCATCCAATGATGTCTGGGTAGATTTTCGTTGTCCTATCGGTGGTTGATGAATTGCTATGATTGATTTAATTTGCTTGTGGTTATGTTTCTGTCCTTTGGTGCCCATCATATGAGAGCGCGTCTGGATCACACCATAGGGTTAGTTGTATGTTGATAGGACTATGTATTGGAGGGCAAGAGTGACAGAAACTTCAACCTAGCATAGAAATTGATGCATACGAGATTGAAGGGGGACCAATATATCTTAATGCTATGGTTGGGTTCTACCTTAATGAACGTTAGTAGTTGCGGATGCTTGCTAATAGTTCCAATCATAAGTGCATAGAATGCCAAGTCAGGGATGACATGCTAGCAGTGGCCTCTCCCACATAAAACTTGCTATCGGTCTAGTAAAGTAGTCAATTGCTTAGGGACAATTTCACAAATCCTACCACCACTTTTCCACACTTGCTATACTAATTTTATTGCTTCTTTATCTAAACAGCCCCTAGCTTTTATTTACGAGCTCTTTATTATCTTGCAAACCTATCCAAAAACACCTACAAAGTACTTCTAGTTTCATACTTGTTCTACGCAAAGCGAACGTTAAGCGTGCGTAGAGTTGTATCGGTGGTCGATAGAACTTGAGGGAATATTTGTTCTGCCTTTAGCTCCTCATTGGGTTTGACACTCTTACTTATCAAAAGAGGCTACAATTGATCCCCTATACTTGTGGGTTATCAAGACCTTTTTCTGGTGCCGTTGCCGGGGAGTTATTGCGTGGGGTGAATATTCTCGTGTGTGCTTGTTTGCTTTATCACTAAGTAGTTTTTATTTTGTGCTCTTGTTTTCTATCTTTAGTTATGGGTAGGAAACACAAAATACCAAAAAAATTAGTGGTACCTACTGAACCAATGGTTGAAGAACCACTCAAAACCTATCACACTACTGAAGCTTTTTTACTTGGATCATCTTTGATCCCTATGTGCTCGGGCTGAAACCCCAACTAGCTTAGTTGAGGGCAAATCTTTAGATGAGCATGCTTGTTATGTGCGACACCGCATATCTGAAAAAGGGAAACTTTTACTGGAATCAAATTCATCGTTCAGTGCCATGCTTGGAATTTATGTGAAATATATGATTGTACTTGTTGTTCTAAAGACCCTAAGAAACACCTTCCTTACCAATGTGGTTAGTGATAATGGATCGTATCTTCGTATACTAAGGGTGTTTATAATTACTATGATGTTCAACAAATTGAAGAATTTGTTGCTTTTAGGGGTACTTGTGAAATTGCTTCTTCTTATTGAAGAGTGTGATACTACTCTCTACAAATCTGAAAATTTGTCATACTTAAATATTGCTATGATAATTATGCTTCTAATCCATATATAAACCATATATTGAGGACTCCTCCGCTGTCCAAGAAGAGACTAATATTTTGCAGGAGTCTATGGAAGAAGAAATTAATGACATTGTGAGCTCATTGGATGAAAAAGATGAGGAGGAGAGCGAAGAACAAAAGGAGGAAGAGCGATTGATCACTGTTCCCACCATCTAATGAGATAACTCTTTATCCCATACATTGTTTAATTTCCCTTTGAATTTACCAAAGCATGAATGCTATGATGATTGTTATGATCCCATTCTTTCTTTTGAAATATCCCTTTTTGATGATGCTTGCTATGCTTGTGGGCAAGATGCCAATATGAATTATGCTTATGGAGATGAACTTGCTATAGTTCCTTATGTTAAACATGAAATTGTTGCTATTGCACCCACGCATGATAGTCCTATTATCTTTTTGAATTCTCTCGACTACACTATATCGGAGAAGTTTGCCCTTATTAAGGATTATATTGATGGGTTGCATTTTACTACTACACATGATGATTTTGATAGATATAATATGCATGTGCTTGCTGCTCCTACTTGCAATTATTATTAGAGAGGAACTATATATCCGCCTCTCCATGTTTCCAATATGATAAAATTGCAAGAAACTGTTTCTACTATGCATTGCCCTTTACTATGTGTGCATGAATTGTTCTTTTATGACATGCCGGTGCATCGGAAGAGAGTTAGACTTCTTCATTGTTGAATATATTTTGCTTTGTGGTCACTACTAAATCACAAATCATTGTTAATTAAAATTGGCTTTGATATGCCTTGGGATCCGGGTGGATCCATTACTTGAGCACTATATGCCTAGCTTAATGGCTTTAAAGAAAGCGCTGCCAGGGAGACAAAGCGGAAGTTTTAGAGAGTCATTTATTTCTGTTGTGTGCTTTTATAAAGTTTAAAAATAAAAATAATGTGACAAGGTTTGCCTTTAGGATGTTTAGATTGCTTGTTGGTTTGTGGGGTGCAAGATAGAAACTTTGGCTGTAGTGTGCGATTTTACATATTTTACTAGAACGTCAAACAGTTCTGAAACTTTTTGCATAGTATTTATATACAAATTTTTTATTTTTTCTAATTATTTCATAAGCTTTGGAGTACCAGAGGTATGGTGAATGTTCATATTACTACAGACTGTCCTGTTTAAGACAGATTCTGTTTTTGATGCATAGTTTGCTTGTTTTGATGAAACTATCAATTTCTATCAGTGGATTAAGCCATGGAAAAGTTATATTACAGTAGATACAATGCGAAAACAAAATATGAATTGGTTTGCAACAGTACTTAGAGTAGTGATTTAATTTATTATACTAACGGATCTTACCGAGTTTTCTGTTGAGTTTTGTGTGGATGAAGTGTTCGAAGATCAAGGAGGTCTCGATGTGAGTATAAGGAGGAGAGGCAAGCGCTCAAGCTTGGGGATGCGCAAGGCACCCCAAGTAAATATTCAAGGAGACTCAAGCATCTAAGCTTGGTGATGCCCCGGAAGGCATCCTGGAGGGAGTCCTGGATTAGGGGGTCTCCGGACAACCGGACTATATCCTTTGGCCAGACTGTTGGACCATGAAGATACAAGATTGAAGACTTCTTCCCGTGTCCGGATGGGACTCTACTTGGCGTGGAAGGCAAGCTAGGTATACGGATATGGATATCTCCTCCTTTGTAACCGACCTTGTGTAACCCTAGCCTCCTCCGGTGTCTATATAAACCGAAGGATTTTGGTCCGTAGGACAACATACAATCATACCCATAGGCTAGCTTCTAGGGTTTAGCCTCTCCGATCTCGTGGTAGATCTACTCTTGTAATACTCATATCATCAAGAACAATCAAGCAGGACGTAGGGTTTTACCTCTATCAGAGGGCCCGAACCTGGGTAAAACATCGTGTCCCCTGCCTCCGTTACCATCCGCCTTAGACGCACAGTTCGGGACCCCCTACCGAGATCCGCCCGGTTTTGACACCGACATTGGTGCTTTCATTGAGAGTTCCACTGTGTGTCACCATAAGGCTGATGGCTCCTTCGATCATCGCTAGCAATGCGGTCCAGGGTGAGGCTTTCCTCCCCGGACAAATCTTCATATTCGGCGGCTTTGCACTGCGGGCCAACTCGCTTGGCCATCTGGAGCAGATTGAGAGCTACGCCCCTGACCATCAGGTCAGATTTGGAAACTTGAACTACACGGCTGATATCCGCGGAGACTTGATCTTCGACGGATTTCGAGCCCATGCCGGACGCGCCGCGCAGTCACGACGAGCATGACGTAGCTCTGTCATCGGACGATGTTTCGGGAAGATCGCACCCGCAGCTAGTCCAGCCTTTAATCCGGAGCAAGTCGCGCCATCCGAGAGCGGAGGGATGGACCCGGCTATGGAGGCCGTACTCTCAGCGGCGATAGAGCCGGATACTCACCTCACCCCTTACGAGAGCCGTGTTGCCGAACCACTGGATTCATCTTCGGTCACGGACTCCGAGCCGCTCGTATCCGCGCCCATCGAGTCCGACTGGGCGCCAATCATGGAGTTCACCTCCGCGGATATCTTTCAGCACTCACCTTTAGGATATGTGCTAAATTCATTAAGGTCTCTCTCCCTATCAGGAGAACCTTGGCCGAACTATGTCCGGCTAGAATGGGATGCGGACGACGAAGAAATTCGCCGCCCACCCACCACCCACTTAGTAGCCACTGTCGACGACTTAATCGACATGCTCGACTTCAGCTCCGAGGACTTCGACAGTATGGACGACGAAGCCGGAGACGAACCGGAACCGCCGCCCACAGGGCGCTGGACCGCTACTTCATCACATGACGTGTACAGGGTGGACATCCCCAACGAAGCCAATGGCGACGAGAAAGCGAAGGATGACCCCTCCAAGAAGCAACCCAAGCGCCGACGTCAGCGGCGCCGCCCTAAGTCCCACCATAGCAAAAACAACGATAACAATAGCCCACTCGACTCCGGAAAAGACGACAACTGCACCACCCCGGTGGTAGAAAACGATCAAGATGCAAACAGCAAACATAGTATGGATCCGACGTCCGAACACGATTATGCCAAAGATAAGCATCATCAATCCCCATCTAGGGAAGAAAATAGTCCAGACGATGATGCACCCATCATCCCGGAAACACACTTGGAGCAAGAGAACCTCCGCAGGAGGCTTACTGCCACAACGAGAAGCCTGAAGAAACAGAAGCAAAGGCTCAAGGTCGCACAAGATACGCTCAACAGCAAGTGGAACAAAGTAACAAAGTATGGTAGAAGCTACCACCCAAATAGCTATCCAAAGCGCAAGCTATTAACGGAATTCGACGACGAGGCCTTAGAGCCCATACAACCGATAAGTGATACGGCCAACTGGCCGGATCCACCGCCCTATGAATGCGATAGAGCGGCTAACAAAGACACGCATAAGTCAACACATGTTCTACGTGAGAACTTGCGTAAAAAATCCGACGCGACCAGATCTATCTATGGATCTAGGAAGCGCGCTATGGTACACAACCAACACCGAATACAACAATGATCCAAACACTATGGCGCATCCCAATATAGGGGTGCCGCACACCCACTATGTTTCACTAATGAGGTGCCGGATCATGAATTCCCAGAAGGGTTCAAACCAGTAAACATAGAGGCGTATGATGGAACCACAGACCCTGGAGTCTGGATAGAGGACTTCATCCTCCATATTCACATGGCTCGTGGAGACGATCTCCATGCCATTAAATACTTGGACCTCAAACTTAAAGGGCCAGCTAGGCACTGGCTGAAAAGCCTCGCCGAAAACTCAATTGGAAGTTGGGAGGAGCTCAAGGATGCTTTCCGGGCCAATTTTCAAGGGACTCATGTGCGACCTCCGGATGCAGACAATTTAAGTCATATAATCCAACAATCCAGAGAGTCCGCCCGAAAGCTTTGGAACAGGTTCCTCACCAAGAAGAACCAAATAGTCGACTGTCCGGACGCCGAAGCCTTAGCAGCTTTTAAACACAGCGTCCGAGACAAATGGCTCGCCAGACACCTCGGTCAAGAAAAACCGAGAACAATGGCAGCCCTAACAAGCCTCATGACCCGCTTTTGTGCGGGCGAGGAAAGCTGGTTGGCCCGTAGCAGCACCAGCGACCCAAGCACATCCGAAGTAAGGGATGGCAATGGTAAATCACGACGCAACAAAAACAAGCGTCTAAATAAAGAAGGTAGCCCAGATAATACGGCGGTAAACGCTAGATTCAGGGGCTCCCGACCAGGTCAGCGGAAAAAGCCTTTCAAAGGCAGCAGAGAAGGACAATCTAGCCTAAAAAATTGTTGACAAACTCTGTCAGATTCACAGTACCCCAGACAAACCTGCAAATCATACCCACAGAGAACGTTGGGTCTTCAAGCAGGACAGTAAGCTAAACGCCGAACACAAAGGGGAAGAGACACCAAGCAAAGACGAGGACGAACCTCGCTAGCTAAGCGCCGGAGGACAGAAAAAGTTCCCACCGGAGGTTAAAGCGGTAAACATGATCCATGTGATAAGGAGGAGAAGCAATCACGCACTCTGGTACACACGCACCATAGAGCCCGTCACCCCTAGGTCCAACCCTTGACTGGCCTGCCCGATCACTTTTGATCGTAGGGATCACGATACACATATCCGGCGCGAAGGACTGACGGCCTTGATGTTAGACCCAATAATAAATGGGTACTATTTCACAAGGGTCCTCATGGACGGCGGTAGTGATCTCAATCTGATGTATCAAGATACAGTCCGCAAAATGGGGATAGACCCGACACAAATAAGCCACAGTAAGACTACCTTCAAGGGAGTAATACTAGGCCAAGAGGCCCACTGTACGGGCTCTCTACTACTAGAGGTGGTATTCGGTTCTCCCGATAACTTCCGAAGTGAAACGTTAACTTTTCACATTGCTCCATTCCGAAGTCATTTTCAAGCACTACTCGGAAGGCGGCTTTCGCTCGTTTTAACGCAATACCGCATTATGCTCTTCTCAAGCTCAAGATGCCCGGTCCACGAGGCGACATTAAAGTTAGCGGAAATACCAACCGTCCTTCATGTATGGAAGAGGATGCGGCGGCCTCACCAACCAGAAAAATGGCAGGTCGTCAAGACCATGGACACGGTTAGACGAGTTTGGCATTCCATCATACATGCATGAGATTGGTTTTCGAACCCTCATAAAATGATACCAAGGGCTTCCCGCGTATAATCAGGGCCAGCCCGGCTCAACTAGGCTTCTCTGGAATTCTGATAACTTATTCTTCTTTTCGTCACCTAAATTATTTCCTTTTGTAGGTTGCAATCGTGCTACACCCGTCCAGGACACGGCACAACGGAGACACAGGCGCAGACGTGCAGTAGGGACCCGCGTGAAGGTTTCTTTTTAGATTAAGGCCATGCGTAAACCTTTTTTACTGTCTCTTGTTGCTCACATCCTCCAGATACTACATACAACCGAGAAGGATGCTAGCGTTATTGGCATGTGGCCACGCCAGGATTTTGCACGTACCTAGACACATGGGGTTTCTTATAAAGGGCATTGTCTAGCCCGGTATCTGTTATAAAGACCAAACACCTTAGGGAGTGTTCGGCGTCGCGAGTTTGGCCCTATATGCATCAGCTCCGAATCATGTCTTTGGTTAAATGTTGGGTTTGCCTGGCTCCCACGTTTTGGTACCTTACGTTCCGTTATATCGGCTAAGGTAGCACTGGGAGAACTACTGCGATTGTGCCCTGGTTCATCCGGATGAGCACCTTAGTAGAGAAAGCCGAAAACTGACTGTCATGATATAGCGAGAGACTGGTCAACCACTCGATGACTAATCAGAATCTTCGGGATTCCTCTGCATTAACGAAGGACCATTTCCCGGTCATGTACGTACACGCACCATATTCGGACGAGCGCAGAAGTACCAGGGGCTATATAGTAGCCCCACTGTCAAACCCCTATGGCTAAGTGAAAGTGTTAAAGCAATATAGTCTGATTGCCTTGTTCGCTACGCTATCACCTCCTTAACGGACCAAGACATTGGATCAAGTGTGGATATGCATCTTTTGCGAACACCCCCGCATTATATGCGTGGGGGCGGAAGCCGACGACTGCAAACTTTTCAGGTTATATACATATATACATAAGCGGCCGCACAGGAGGCATCATAGTACTTTTGGGCAAAAGTATAAATACAACCTTGATTAATTCAGAAAAACATTGTTTGTACAATGGGACTACATGTCACTGGAAATTCGAGCACTGAGCCTCTATCAAACGAGCACCTTCAAGGATTTCTTCAAAGTAGTGCTCGGCAGCAACTCGGCCTATTGCCGAACCCTGTGCCACAATAGTGGTGGCCTCCATCTCCGCCCAGTATGTTTTGACACGGGCAAGGGCCATCCGCGCACCTTCTATGCACGCTGATCTCTTTACAGCATCAATGCGTGCCACAGCTTCAAGGAATTGTTGCACTAAGCTAAAATAGCTACTCGGCCTTGGCCCTCCCGGCCACAGGTGATCCACAACGGACCTCATGGCAAATCCGGACAACCTATGGAGCTCGGCCCAACCGGTCAATCACTCATTCAGCAACAGCGGACGGACTGGACCGTGAAACTGTGACCAGAATAGCTTCTCCACTTCGGGACCTTTCTGATCCTTGAAGTACTCGGACGCATCAGCAGCACTTACAGCCAAATCCATGTACTCGTCCGCAGAACTCCATAGCCGGTCCAGAGGAGCATATTTCGGATCTCCGAACTTAGTCCGCAACAAGAAGGGCTTCCCAGAAACGATATCCGCAGCTTGATTCAGCTCTTCCTTCGTCGCTCTAATTTTGGAGCGGGCTTCCTTGGCAGCCACTCGGGCCTTCTCCAGGTCCGTCGCCTTCGCCCGGTTTTCTTCTACAAGAAGCTGGTAACAGTTAGCAGCATCTTTTAACTCCACGGCCATCTTGGCTATTTTTTCTTTGCTCTCGCAATGCGCGGCCTGTTCGGCCCGTAACTCCTCGGCCGCCTTTAAAGCGGCCGCATTGCTACTCCTTGATTGCTCCTTGGCTTGGGCAAGCTCTGCCCGAAGGGTATCCACAGTGGCAGCTCCATCTGCAGTCACAACATATTAAAGATACTAGCATCATGCTGCTCTTACTATGTGACGATCACCAGAAAAATCACTCACCCTGTGCCTTGTCAAGCCGCTTGTTGACAAGCACGATGTCGGCATCTACCGCTTCCAGCTGCCGCTTTAGTTCGGCAAACCCATCAGTCCGGCTAGCCACCAGAGCTTCAACCACCTGCACATAAAGGCGGTCTGGTTATTACCTGGGACTATGATCCTTTGTTTTCCACCGTTCTCGACGACAACCAGAGTCTCAGGGGCTACTATCTACATGGGCATACCTAATGTATGCGGTACTGTTAAAAGCATACATTATTCCGCGTACCTCGAAGCCTTTTAGCAGACTCATAAAAGCTTCATGCAACCCGCTTTCAGTGGATGAAATCCTCTCAATTATCGTACCCATTAGCGTATGATGCGCTTCCGAGACAGTAGCTTGCCTCAAAAGATCCTTCAGCGCGTCCGACCGCACACTGTGCGGAGCCTCGCTGTCGCTCTCCTTAGGAGCCGGATACTGGGGATTCCGGGCAGCCAAATGGTTATCCTCTCGACCTAGTGGATCCGGAGATGCCCTTCACGACGACACTTCAAGGTCGCCCGCTTCTTGAGTTGGGGAGTCCGGGGGAGGCGTTTCGCTCTCCATCATCTCCGGATGAAGATCCCCCGAAGATGAACTCTGTTGAGAAGGGCTGCGATCCGGACTACAATTTATAAGCATCGATTATTGTCTTCGGAAGTAAGATAGGATACCTTCACTATTAAGTACTTTTTGATTACTTACAGCTCGGTAGAGGGCTGATCCCCGCGTGGACATTGTACGGCCAGAATACCCTCCGAGGCAGGACCATCTGGCGGAGATTTCTTCTCCCGTTTGGAAACCTTAGTTTCTGAATCTTCAGAGGTGGTCCTCTTCCTTCCCCGGGGAGAAAGAATGTCAAATTCTTCCCCTTGGTTATCCTCCCTCACGAAGGCGCTCATTCCCTCGATTGGAATAGATAGTGATGGAGGCCCGCTTTCGTTCTCTTTATTCCCCCTTCATCTTCCTTTGAGGGCACTAGACAAGGTGCTGGCTCGAGCATCTTTTCTAGCACCGGATTGTCCAATCCCTCGGGAAGGGGAGCCGAACACCGAATCAGCTTAGCCTTTGTTATCCAGTCCTAGTCAAAGAGCGATTCTTCAGAATAATGTCATGATAAATAAAAGGACAATGTGTTCAGCCATGGGATTACTTACTTGGGCGGCGGGGCGGTTGCATCTTAGGCCCACGTCCTCGGTGGTGTCCGGACACTCTATTTGGGGTCCGAAGAACGATTTGTACATCTCCTCGTGCGTCATGCCGAGGAAATGCTGAATAGCGCGCGGTCCTTCCTGGTTGAATTCCCACATATGGAGGGGTAGGCGTTTGCAAGGCTGGACTCAACGAACCAGCATAACTTGCATTACCATAACCAGACTGAAATCTCCCTCAAAGAGATCTCGGATACGGCTCTGCAATATTGGCACGTCCTTGGATGGACCCCAGCTCAGCCCCCTGCTGATCCATGACATCAGTTGTGGTGGGGGGCCCGAGCGAAAGGCGGGGGCAGCTACCCATTTGGCACTTCGGGGAGCTGTGATGTAGAACCACTCCCGCTGCCACAATCCAGACACCACTGGAAAGGAACCCTTTGGCCATGGAGCATCAGCAATTTTTCTTATTAAAGCACCTGCGCATGCTACGTACTGCCCCTCGACCATCTTCGGCTTCACATCGAAGGTCTTGAGCCACAGACCGAAGTGAGGGGCAATGCGGGGAAGGCCTCACATACGACAATGAATGATGAGATGTGAAGAAGGGAATCCGGGGCCAGATCATGAAAATCTAGCCCGTAATAGTACATAAGACCCCTAACAAAGGGAACCAGAGCGAGGCCTAGCCCTCAGAGGAAGTGCTAGACGAACACGACACTCTCGTTGGGTTCAGGAGTAGGGACGACCTGCCCTCGGGCGGGCAGCCTATGCGAAATTTCGGGGGTCAGATATCTGGCCTCCCTCAACTTCTTGATGTCCTCCTCTATGACGAAGGAATACATCCACTAGCCTTGAAGGCTGGATCCGGACATGATTGAAGGTCCGAAGTGCCTCACCTGAGCTTTGGGTGTTAGAACTCGAGGCGGGGGAAGGATTTGATTGAGTGCGGGAGGGAAAAAAAGAAAAAGCCCTGCCCCTTTATAAAGAGGGTGAATATTAGGCATCCCCCTCATGGCCGTTTGAGACTTACCTAAGATCTAGGAGTCATACCAACAGGCATGGTTGGGTTACCCATGTTGGTATTGATGATAATCCTGTGATAAGGGGAACACGATCTCTGCTTTGACAAGACGTGTCAAGAAACCGCCTCGCGTTATGTGCGGGGCTGGTTAAAGAAAAACGGTTCTAATAATTACCGGGCCGTGGCGTGATGTCATGTTGCCAAAACACGTCAGCAAATTAGATTTGTGGAAATATTATTCTCTCTATGATGGTATGTGGAACTTATTTGGCAGGGTCGGACACTATCCTTATATTCAAACTCTTCCGTGTTGTATTCGGAGCAGGAACCTGCCTTGCAATGCCGAAGACAACACTGCGCGTCGGACTCATCGTCATTGAAGCCTGGTTCAGGGGCTACTGAGGGAGTCCTGGATTAGGTGGTCTCCGGGCAGCCAGACTATATCCTTTGGCCGGACTGTTGGACTGTGAAGATACAAGATTGAAGACTTCGTCCCGTGTCCGGATGGGACTCTACTTGGCGTGGAAGGCAAGCTAGGCAATACGGATATGGATATCTCCTCCTTTGTAACCGACCTTGTGTAACCCTAGCCTCCTCCGATGTCTATATAAACCGGAGGATTTTGGTCCGTAGGACAGCATACAATCATACCATAGGCTAGCTTCTAGGGTTTAGCCTCTCTGATCTCGTGGTAGATCTACTCTTGTAATACTCATATCATCAAGAACAATCAAGCAGGACGTAGGGTTTTACCTCTATCAAGAGGGCCCGGACCTGGGTAAAACATCGTGTCCCCTGCCTCCTGTTACCATTCGCCTTAGACGCACAGTTCGGGACCCCCTACCCGAGATCCGCCGATTTTGACACCGACACATCCCATCTTTCTTCAACAAGTATCGGTATGTTTTCGGATTCGTTTCGTTCATGCGATATGTGCAAATCTTGGAGCATCTTTTGCATTTAGTTTTCACTTTTCTTTTATGCACCATGCTGGTATGAGATAGTCCATGGTTGATTTATATAATTCTCTTTGCAATTCACTTATATCTTTTGAGTATGGCTTTATAGAATGTTTCATGTGCTTCACTTATATCATTTGATGTTTGGATTGCCTGTTTCTCTTCACATAGAAAACCGCCATTTGTAGAATGCTCTTTTGCTTCACTTACATTTTTTAGAGTGTGGGCATATCTTTTGTAGATAGAATTAAACTCTCTTGCTTCACTTATATCTATTTAGAGAGATGACAGGAATTGGTCATTCACATGGTTAGTCATAAAATCCTACATAAACTTGTAGATCACTGAATATGATTTGTTTGATTCCTTGAAATAGTTTTGCAATATAAAGATGGTGGTATTAGAGTCATGCTAGTGGGTAGTTGTGGATTGTAGAAATACTTGTGTTGAAGTTTGTGATTCCCGTAGCATGCACGTATGGTGAACCGTTATGTGATGAAGTCGGAGCATGATTTATTTATTGATTGTCTTTCTTATGAGTGGCGGTCGGGGACGAGCGATGGTCTTTTCCTACCAATCTATCCCCCTAGGAGCATGCGCATAGTACTTTGTTTCGATAGCTAATTGACTTTTGCAATAAGTATGTGAGTTCTTTATGACTAATGTTGAGTCCATGGATTATACGCACTCTCACCCTTCCATCATTGCTAGCCTCTTCGGTACCGTGCATTGCCCTTTCTCACCTTGAGAATTGGTGCAAACTTCGCCGGTGCATCCAAACCCCGTGATACGATACGCTCTGTCACACATAAACCACCTTATATCTTCCTCAAAACAGCCACCATACCTACCTATCATGGCATTTCCATAGCCATTTCAAGATATATTGCCATGCAACTTCCATCATCTTCATATCCATGACGTGATCATCATTGTCATATTGCTTTGCATGATCGTAAGATAGCTAGCATGATGTTTTCATGGCTTGTCCGTTTTTGATGCCATTGCTACACTAGATCATTGCACATCCCGGTACACTGCCGGAGGCATTCATATAGAGTCATATCTTTGTTCTAGTATCGAGTTGTAATATTTAGTTGTAAGTAAATAAAAGTGTGATGATCATCATTATTAGAGCATTGCCCCAGTGAGGAAAGGATGATGGAGACTATGATTCCCCCACAAGTCGGGATGAGACTCCAGACTTTAAAAATAAATAAAAGAGGCTAAAGAAGCCCACCAAAAAAATGAGAGAAAAAGAGAGAAGGTGCAATGTTACTATCCTTTTTACCACACTTGTGCTTAAGAGTAGCACCATGTTATTCATATAGAGAGTCTCTTGAGTTATCACTTTCATATACTAGTGGGAATTTTCATTATAGAACTTGGCTTGTATATTTTGATGATGGGCTTCCTCAAATGCCCGAGGTCTTCATGAGCAAGCAAGTTGGATGCACACCCACCTAGTTTCCAGTTTGAGATTTCATACACTTATAGCTCTTAGTGCATCTGTTGCATGGCAATCCCTACTCCTCACATTGACATCAATTGATGGGCATCTCCATAGCCTGTTGATTAGCCCCGTCGATGTGATACTTTCTCCTTTTTTGTCTTCTTTACACAAACCTCCATCACCATATTCTATTCCACCCATAGTGCTATGTCCATGGCTTGCGCTCATGTATTGCGTGAGGGTTGAAAAGGCTTAAGCGCGTTAAAAAGTATGAACCAATTGCTCGGCTTGTCATCGGGGTTGTGCATGATTTGAATGCTTTGTGTGGTGAAGATGGAGCATAGCTAGACTATATGATTTTGTAGGGATGAGCTTTCTTTGGCTATGTTATTTTGATAAGACATAATTGCTTGGTTAGTATGCTTGAAGTATTATTGTCTTAATGTCAAATGATAGACTATTGCTTTGAATCACTCGTGTCTTAATATTCATGCCATGATTAGATAGATGATCAAGACTATGCTAAGTAGCATTCCACATCAATTTTTTTTATCATTTACCTACTCGAGGACGAGCAGGAATTAAGCTTGGGGATGCTGATACGTCTCTGTCGTATCTATATTTTTTGATTGTTCCATGCTAATATTGTACAACCTTCATATACTTTTGGCAACTTTTTATACTATTTTTGGGACCAACATATTGATCCAGTGTCGAGTGCCAGTTCCTGTTTGTTGCATGTTTTTTGTTTCGCGGAAAATCCATATCAAATGGAGTCCAAACGGAATAAAAATGGACGAAGAATATTTTTGGAATATTTGTGAAATATGGGAAAAGTATCAACGCGAGACGGTGCCCGAGGGAGCCACGAGGCAGGGGGCGCGCCCCTGACCCTCGTGGGCCCCACGTAAGGCGGTTACTGCTCTTCTTTAGCCGCAAGAAAGCTAATTTTCAGGGAAAAATCGGGGTGAAGGTTTCAATCCAATCGGAGTTACGGATCTCCGGATATATAAGAAACAGTGAAAGGGCAGAATCCCAAAATGCAGAAACAGAGAGAGACAGATCCAATCTCGGAGGGCCTCACGCCCCTCCCATGCCATGGAGGCAATGGACTAGAGGGGAAACCCTTCTCCCATCTAGGGAGAAGGTCAAGGAAGAAGAAGAAGAAGGGGGGCTCTCTCCCCCTTGTTTCTGGTGGCGTCAGAACGCCGCCGGGGGCCATCATCATCACCACCATCTTCACCAACATCTCCATCACCTTCCCCCCTCTATCTACAGTGGTCCACTCTCCCGCAACCCGTTGTACCCTCTACTTGAAAATGGTGCTTTATGCTTCATATTATTATCGAATGATGTGTTGCCATCCTATGATGTCTGAGTAGATTTTCATTGTCCTATCGGTGGTTGATGAATTGCTATGATTGATTTAATTTGCTTGTGGTTATGTTGCTGTCCTTTGGTGACCATCATATGAGCGCGCACATGGATCACACCATAGGGTTAGTTGTATGTTTATAGGACTATGTATTGGAGGGCAAGAGTGACAGAAACTTTAACCTAGCATAGAAATTGGTGCATACGAGATTGAAGGGGGACCAATTTATCTTAATTCCATGGTTGGGTTTTAGCTTAATGAACGTTAGTAGTTGCGGATGCTTGCTAATAGTTCCAATCATAAGTGCATATAATTCCAAGTCAGGGATGACATGCTAGCAGTGGCCTCTCCCACATAAAACTTGCTATCGATCTAGTAAAGTAGTCAATTGCTTAGGGACAATTTCACAACTCCTACCACCACTTTTCCACACTCGATATACTAATTTTATTGCTTCTTTATCTAAACATCCCCTAGATTTTATTTACGTGCTCTATATTATCTTGCAAACCTATCCAAAAACACCTACAAAGTACTTCTAGTTTCATACTTGTTCTAGGCAAAGCGAACGTTAAGCGTGCGTAGAGTTGTATCGATGGTCGATAGAACTTGAGGGAATATTTGTTCTACCTTTAGCTCCCCGTTGGGTTCGACACTCTTACTTATCGAAAGAGGCTACAATTGATCCCCTATACTTGTGGGTTATCACAGCTTCCAGCAGGAACGCCGAAAACACACTTTTCCGGATTGAGCTTAATGTCATATGTCCAGAGATTGTTGAATGTGAGACGCAAGTTGTCTATTAACGACTCGACGTGTTTAGTTTTGATGACGACGTCATCCACATATGCTTCCACTGTCTTGCCAATTTGCTTCTCCAGGCATGTTTGAATCATGCGTTGGTAGGTGGCGCCGGCGTTTTTAAGCCCAAAGGGCATAGTGTTGAAGCAAAAAGGCCCGTATAGGGTGATGAATGCCGTTGCGGCTTGATCAGATTCCTTCATTTTAATTTGATAGTATCCATAGTACGCGTCGAGGAAACACAGTGAGTCATGTCCTGCAGTAGCATCAATGATCTGATCGATGCGGGGGAGGGGGAAGGGATCCTTAGGGCAAGCCTTATTGAGGTCTTTGAAGTCGACACACAGGCACCAGGATTTTCCTTCTTTGGTACCATCACCAGGTTTGCTAGCCAGTCCGGGTGTTTCATTTCTCTGATGATTCCGGCCTCGATTAACTTGGCTAGCTCCTCCCCTATGGCTTGTCGTTTAGGTTCGGAAAAGTGCCACAATGTTTGCTTGACCGGTTTATATCCCTTCAATATATTGAGGTTGTGTTCAGCCAGCCTGCGTGGGATTCCTGGCATATCAGAAGGGTGCCAGGCGAATATATCCCAGTTCTCGCGCAGGAACGTTCATAGTGCGACGTGATGTCTAATACACAACCTTCTTCTTGTAGACGTTGTTGGGCCTCCAAGTGCAGAGGTTTGTAGGACAGTAGCAAATTTCCCTCAAGTGGATGACCTAAGGTTTATCAATCCGTAGGAGGCATAGGATGAAGTGGTCTCTCTCAAGCAACCCTACAACCAAATAACAAAGAGTCTCTTGTGTCCCCAACACACCCAATACAATGGTAAATTGTATAGGTGCACTAGTTTGGCTAAGAGATGGTGATACAAGTGCAATAATGATAGTAGATAATAGTTTTTGTAATCTGAAATTATAAAAACAGCAAGATAGCTAATGATAAAAGTGAGCGTAAACGGTATTGCAATGCTAGGAAACAAGGCCTGGGGTTCATACTTTCACTAGTGTAAGTCCTCTCAACAATAATAGCATAATTGGATCACATAACTATCCCTCAACATGCAACAAAGAGTCACTCCAAAGTCACTAATAGCGTAGAACAAACGAAGAGATTATGGTAGGGTACGAAACCACCTCAAAGTTATTCTTTCCAATCAATCCGTTGGGCTACTCCTATAAGTGTCACAAACAGCCCTAGAGTTCATACTAGAATAACACCTTAAGACACAAATCAACAAAACCCTAAATGTCACCTAGATACTCAATTCACCTCAAGTATCCGTGGGTATGATTATACGATATGCATCACACAATCTCAGATTTATCTATTCAACCAACACATAGGACCTCAAAGAGTGCCCCAAAGTTCTACCGGAGAATCACGACGAAAACGTGTGCCAACCCCTATGCATAGGTTCATGCGAACCCACAAGTTGGTCACCAAAACATACATCAAGTGGCACGTGGTATCCCATTGTCACCACAGATATCCACGGCAAGACATACATCAAGTGTTGTCAAGTCTTTAAAGACTCAATCCGATAAGATTACTTCAAGGGGAAAACTCAATTCATTACAAGAGAGAAGAGGGGGAGGAGAAACATAAGATCCAACTATAATAGCAAAGCTCGCGATACATCAAGGTCGTGCCAAATCAAGAACACGAGAGAGGGAGAGAGAGATCAAACACATAGCTACTGGTACATACCCTCAGCCCCGAGGGAGAACTACTCCCTCTCATCATGGAGAGCACCGGGATGATGAAGATGGCCACCGGAGAGGGATTGCCCCCTCCGTCAGGGTGCCGGAACGGGGTCCCGATTGACTTTTGGTGGCTACGGAGGCTTCTAGCGGCGGAACTCTTGATCTATTCTGCGTTCTGGAAGTTTTAGGTCACGTGGGTATATATGGGTGCAGGGAGGATGTCGGAGGAGCAACAGGGGTCCCACGAGACAGTGGGCGCGCCCTAGGGGGGCCCCACCCTCGTGAGCACCTCGTGTCTCCCCTGATGTAGGGTCCAAGTCCATCAGTGTGTTTCCTTCCAAAAATAACTTCTCCAGTTGATTTCGTTCCTTTTCGACTCTGTCTAATATTCCTTTTCTTCAAAACGCTGAAATAGGCATAAAGCAGCAAATCTGGGCTGGGCCTCCGGTTAATAGGTTAGTCCCAAAAATAATATAAAAGTGGATAATAAAGCCCAATATTGCCTAAAACAGTAGATAATATAGCATGGAGCAATCAAAAATTATAGATACGTTGGAGACGTATCAAGCATCCCCAAGCTTAATTCCTACTCGTCCTCTTGTAGGTAAATGATAGAAAGATAATTTTTGATGTGGAATGCTAGTTGGCATAATTTCAATGTAATTCTTCTTACTTGTGATATGAATATTCAGATCGAAAGATTCAAGACAAAAGTTAATATTGACATAAAAATAATAATACTTCAAGCATACTAAATAAAGCAATTATGTCTTCTCAAAATAACATGGCCAAAGAAAGCTATCCCTACAAAATCATATAGTCTGGCTATGCTCTATCTTCACCACACAAAATATTTAAATCATGCACAACCCCGATGACAAGCAAGCAATTGTTTCATACTTTTGATGTTCTCAAACTTTTTCAATCTTCACGCAATACATGAGCGTGAGCCATGGATATAACACTATATGTGGAATAGAATGGTGGTTGTGGAGAATACAAAAAGAGGGAAGATAGTCTCACATCAACTAGGCGTATCAACGGGCTATGAAGATACCCATCAATAGATATCAATGTGAGTGAGTAGGGATTGCCATGCAACGGATGCACTAGAGCTATAAATGTATGAAAGCTCAACAAAAGAAACTAGTGGGTGTGCATCCAACTTGCTTGCTCACGAAGACCTAGGGCACTTGAGGAGGCCCATCATTGGAATATACAAGCCAAGTTCTATAATGTAAAATTCCCGCTAGTATATGAAAGTGACAACATATGAGACTCTCTATATGAAGAACATGGTGCTACTTTGAAGCACAATATATGAGACTCGCTATATCATGGTGCTACTTTGAAGAACAAGTGTGGTAAAAGGATAGTAGCATTGCCCCTTTTTATTTATTTTCTTTATATTTTTTTATTTGGCCTTTCTTTTTTTATTTGGCCTTTCCTTTTTTTATTTGGCCTTTTTTTGGGACAATGCTCTATTGAATGATGATCATCACACTTCTATTTTTTTACAACTCGATGATACAATTCAATACTAGAACAAAGATGACTCTATATGAATGCCTCCGGCGGTGTACTAGGATATGCAATGAATCAAGAGTGACAAGTATGAAAGAATTATGAACGGTGGCTTTGCCACAAATACTATGTCAACTACATGATCATGCTAAGCAATATGACAATGCTGAAGCATGTCATAATAAACGGAATGGTGGAAAGTTGCATGACAATATATCTCGGAATGGCTATGGAAATGCCATAATAGGTAGGTATGGTGGCTGTTTTGAGGAAGGTATATGGTGGGTTTATGGTACCGGCGAAAGTTGCGCGGTACTAGAGAGGCTAGCAATGGTGGAAGGGTGAGAGTGCGTATAATCCATGGACTCAACATTAGTCATAAAGAACTCACATACTTGTTGGCAAAAATCTATTAGTTATGGAAACAAAGTACTACGCGCATGCTCCTAGGGGGATAGATTGGCAGGAAAAGACCATCGCTCGTCCCCGACCGCCACTCATAAGGAAGGCAATCAATAAATAAATCATGCTCCGACTTCATCACATAACGGTTCACCATACGTGCATGCTACGGGAATCACAAACTTCAACACAAGTATCTCTCAAATTCACAACTACTCAACTAGCATGACTCTAATATCACCATCTCCATATCTCAAAACAATCATCAAGTATCAAACTTCTCTTAGTATTCAACACACTCATAAGAGAATTTTTATTATTCTTGAATACCTAGCATATAAGGATTTTAAGCAAATTACCATGCTATTTAAGACTCTCAAAATAATATAAGTGAAGCACTAGAGCATCGACAAACTACTCCGAAAGATATAAGTGGAGATCAATGAGTAGTTGAATAATTATGCAACTATGTGAAGACTCTCTAATATTTAATAATTTCAGATCTTGGTATTCTATTCAAACAGCAAGCAAGACTAAATAAAACTACATCTAAGAATAGCAAACATCATGTGAAGAAGCAAAAACTTAGGATCAACCAATACTAACCGATAATTGTTGAAGAAGAAAGGTGGAATGCCAACCGGGGCATCCCCAAGCTTAGATGCTTGAGACTTCTTGAAATATTATCTTAGGTGGGCATCCCCAAGCTTGAGCTTTTGTGTCTCCTTAATTCCTCTCATATCACGGTCTCCCTAAATCTCAAAAGCTTCATCCACACAAAACTCAACAAGGACTCGTGAGATAAGTTAGTATAAACCATCGCAAAACCTTATCATACTCTACTGTAGAAAATCACTAAAATTATTATTCAACATTGCATACTAAATGCCTCTGCATATTTAATAGTCCTATCCTCAAATAGAATCATTAAAGAAGCAGACATATGCAAACAATGCAAACATAACAGCAATCTGCCTAAACAGGATAGTCTGTCAAGAATGCTGCCACATCCATACTTTCCTAGCTCCAAAAATTATGAAATAAAATTCCCACTGTAGTAAATTTATCAGATCTTAATATGCAAAAGGTTTCAACATTTTATCACATTCTGACTTTTCTAGGGAATTATTGCAACAGCGGTAAACTTTCTGTTTTCAAACAGCAACATGTGGACTTCTAAAATAGGCATAATAAAGGCTATCAATGCCACTTTTATTGAAATAAAAGATGAAAAACATTATTCTAAATAACATCAAGAAAATCCTAACAAAATAAATTGATGCTCCAAGCAAAACACATATCATGTGACGAATAAAAATATAGCTCCAAGTAAAGTTACCGATGAATGAAGACGAAAGAGGGGATGCCTTCCGGGGCATCCCCAAGCTTAGGCTCTTGGTTGTCCTTGAATATTACCTTGGGGTGCCTTGGGCATCCCCAAGCTTAGGCTCTTGGTTGTCCTTGAATATTACCTTGGGGTGCCTTGGGCATCCCCAAGCTTAGGCTCTTTCCACTCCTTATTCCATAGTCCATCGAATCCTTACCCAAAACTTGAAAACTTCACAACACAAAACTTAACAGAAAACTCGTAAGCTCCGTTAGTATAAGAAAATAAATCACCACTTCAAGGTACTGTAATGAACTCATTATTTATTTATATTTGTGTTAAACCTACTGTATTCCAACTTCTCTATGGTTTATAAACTATTTTACTAGCCATAGATTCATCAAATTAAGTAAACAACACATGAAAAACAGAATCTGTCAAAAACAGAACAGTCTGTAGTAATCTGGATCAAACGTATACTTATGGAACTCATAAAATTCTAAAATAAATTGCTGGACCTGAGGAATTTATCTATTAATCATCTGCAAAAATAATTAACTAAATATCACTCTCCAAATAAAAATGGCAGCAATTCTCGTGAGCGCTTAAGTTTCTGTTTTTGACATCCTGATCAACAAGACTTTCCCCAAGTCTTCCCAAAGGTTCTACTTGGCACAAACACTAATTAAAAGCATAAAACAACATCTAAACAGAGGCTAGATGAATTATTTATTACTAAACAGGAACAAAAAGCAAGGAACAAGAATAAAATTGGGTTGCCTCCCAACAAGCGCTATCGTTTAACGCCCCTAGCTAGGCATGATGATTTCAACGATGCTCACGTAAAAGATAAGAATTGAAACATAAAGAGAGCATCATGAAGAATATGAATAGCACATTTAAGTCTAACATACTTCCTGTGCATAGGGATTTTGTGAGCAAATAACTTATGGGAACAATAATCAATTCGCATAGGATGGTAAAACAAGCATAACTTTAAAACTTTAAGCACATAGAGAGGAAACTTGATATTATTGCAATTCCTACAAGCATATGTTACTCCCTCATAATAATTTTCAGTAGCATCATGAATGAATTCAACAATATAACCAGCACCTAAAGCATTCTTTTCATGATCTACAAGCATAGAAAATTTACTACTCTCCACATAAGCAAACTTCTTCTCATGAATAGTAGTGGGAGCAAACTCAACAAAATAACTATCATGTGATTGAAAATTACGATCAAGATGACAAGGTTCATTGTTATTATTATTATTTAAAGCATACATGTCATCACAATAATCATCATAGATAGGAGGCATGCTTTCATCATAATAAAATTGCTCATCAAAACTTGGGGGACAAAAAGTATCATATTCATCAAACATAGCTTCCCCAAGCTTGTGGCTTTGCATATCATTAGCATCATAGATTGTCACAGCCCTAGATTTACCCTGGCCTCGGACTAGTTTGGTTGCTGCATCATGTTTAAATTCAATTGAAATTTGAATTGAGGAATTTTCCAAGCCTCAGAAAACCTCTAAAAAAATAACCAACATTTAAATCTCATCAAATGAGTCCAAGAAAATGTTCCTGTTATTCTGTGAAAATATTGGCATGAGGTGAAATTCAAACCAATATTTTTGGAGTCACAGAAATAATTTATTTGGGTCTTTGATTTAGATCAATAATATATTTGGGTTGGAATTATTTCTGTATTATAAGAAATAATGTCCAAATAATCCTAAACTGAAATGTTCCATGTTGGGTTTATTCCATACAGTGAGCATGAGTAGTTTGGTGATTTTTGGAAGTGTCTAAGTATTTTTAGTAAGGCCCTAAAGACTACAGAATAATAGAAAACAAAAATTAAAGGAGAAAGAGGGAGAACCTACCTGGTGGGCCAACCGGCCCACCACTGTAGCAGCCCAGCCAGGCAAAGCCAGCCCAGCCCACCTCCACCTCCCTGTCGTCTTCCACCTCCTGCCAGTAGGCAGGAGGGCGTGTCACCGCGTGCGCGCTCGCCCCTGGCCACCTCTTGCTTCCTCCCCGGGCCTTCTAGCGATGCCACAAAGACGCCACGTGACCCCTCGCTCCTCTCCCTCACTCTCTACTCTCCCCCTCGCCCTCTGCTCCCTCTCCCGAGCACACCCGAGCGGAGCTCGTCGCCGCCGCACGCTATAGACGCGGCCTCCGTGCTCCCCTCGCCTCCCCGACATGTCCACGAGCATCGCCACGCCTCCCTCGTCCTCTCTGTACGGCCACGCCTCGCCGAAGGCCTTGCATCGACGCCATCTTCATCGTATTCGCCGCGGGCCACCGGAGATGCCTCTCGCCGCCCCGCTCGTTCTGGTGCTTCCCCGAGCACGCCGAGGCCACCTCTGCATCCACCGTGAGCCCCTGCCCCTAACCCCCCTCCTCTACGCCTCGGTTGCGCCCCCTAGCCGCCATCTCCACGAGCCCGAGCACTCTGCTCCGCCGGTGACGCCGTCGACGTGGCCACAGCCACGCGGGCTCGAAACCGAGCGCGTCACCGCGTTTGCCACACTCCTAGGAGGCCGTAGCCCCTCTCCACGCCCCTGTTGTGCATCCTAGCGCCGAACCCGAGCACACCCGAGCTCCGGCCGCCGCCGCGAGCCCGTTCCGGCGAGCTCCGGCGCCCCCACGGCCACCCACCTACCTCCCTGGATGCGGGCGAGTCCGGGCTACGCCCCGATGCCCTTAGCCACCGCCCCCGTCGCCTTTAGCGCAAGTCCGGCGCGTTGCCGCCGCGGGTTTGGTCGCCGCCGGCCAACTCCGGCGACAGCCGACGTGGCGGGGTCATTAGTGAATCCCCGCCAGCTGGACCTCACCTAGTCACTGACAGCGGGCCCCGCAGTGGGTCAAAGCCCAGTTAGCGTCGGGTTTGACCTGAGGTTGACCTCTGTTTGACCCTTGAGTCACTGACATGCGGGCCTCACCCAGCTAACCCAGTTAGTTAGAGCTAAACTTAATTAAGTTAGTTTAGTTAGTCACTGACCAGTGGGCCCAGTGTTGTTTAGTTAGTCTAGTTAACACAAATAGTTAACTGTGAGACTGACTAGTGGGGCCCAGCAGTCAAGTTTGACCTGGACAGCCCTGTTGACCTGCTGACGCCAGCATGACGCAATGCGTCATGCTGACGCAGTTAATCATTTTTTGGATTTAAAATAATTTAGAAATTCCAGAAAATGCCCAAAACTTCTAAAAATCATAGATATTCAACCGTAACTCCAAATGAAATAAATTATATATGAAAAATTATCAGAAAAATCCAATCTATCCATTTATGCTACTTTCATGCATGTTCAACCAACTTATACCCCCTATATAAATGAAAACATGATAATGGCATTTTAAATGCTAAATATGGAGTTTGCGTATGAACCCTTGGTCCATATGGACTTCATTTAAATTGTTTCTAGATGCATTAGTGCAAAACACATTCATATTGCCTTGTCATAGCATGCATCATATTGTTTCATATCGTCATGTGTTGATTGAGTTCTTTCTTAGTTGCTGGTGTTTGTCCCCTCCCAATAGACGTTGTACCGACGCTATGATCGTTGACACTGATGAAGACCCAATAATATCTTCAGAAGTGCCAGGCAAGCAAAACCCCTTGTTCATTCCGATACAATCCCACTCTCTCGCTCTTGCTCTCTTTACTGCATTAGGACAACAACGATTCAACTGTTACATGTTGCGGTAGTTGAACCACTTTCCTCTGCATGACCTATCATTGCCACAGTAAATAGATGAAACCCACTAGCATGAGTAGGAGTTGTTTGAGACCTGACGTGCCTACTCATTCATGCTTGTTTATCATGCCTGCTATTGCATAGAGTCGTGTCAGGTCTGGTTCGTCGAGGATGAATCGGAGGTGTGTAAACCTGTCCTACGGTGTGCGAGCTAAGTGTGTCAACACGATTTGGTAAAGGTAGCGGTGAGAGGCCATGTAGGAGTACATGGTGGGTTGTCTCACTGAAACCGTCCTCAGGAACTGAGTTCTGTGTTTGTGATCCATGAAACAGCTACTACCACACATTGGGCCCTAAAATATGACCCCGCTTGACTTATTGACCCCTCTCGTCCTCTGTCCAGGAGTTGCAACTAGTTTCTGGTGTTTGTAGGTTATGTGTTGGCGGCCGTGCATAGCGCTGACCCTAGGGGTGGGCTATGATGCGGTAGATACACTATGGTCAGGTATGCCGGTTGCCCGTTTGGCGTCTCTGAACCCTGTACACATCGTTTGGGGCCGTTGAGGACACCCTGGCCGGATTTCCTTGCGGATGGAACCCGAATAGGCGATAAACCTGGACTAGAGACTTGTGGTGTTAGTCAGGTCGTGGTCTACACCCACGTCGGCTTTCGCTTGAAGTCTGCCGAGCACATGTCGTGTGCAGACGCTAAGTGGTGGAAACATGTGTGATGAAGTACACCCCTGCAGGGTTATAAATGATCTATTCGAATAGCCGTGTCCGCGGTAAAGGACTTCTGGGTTGCCTATAACAGTTCATAGACAAGTGAAAGTGGATACTCTAAAACTCGCAAGATAAGTGTGAGTGCTATGGATGGCCTTCTCGTAGGGAGGGAGCGGATCCATAGTGGTGTATTGAATGGTGAATATGTGGACTCGTGTGCGCCACCTCAAAAGAGTTGCTTGCAGTCGTAGTTCAGGTTAGCCACTGAGTCAAAGCTGGCTTGCTGCAGTTAAACTCCACCACCCCTTGTTGATACCGATGCATATGTAGTTAGTTCTGATGTAAGTCTTGCTGGTACATTTGTACTCATCTTGCTTAATATGTTTTGCAGAGAGACTTCAGTCTCGCTAGTAGTTCCACTGGACTTCGACGTTTAGCTTGATACCTCAGCTACGATCTTGTGCCCTCGGCAGGATCTGGTAGATAGTCAGACTTCTCAGCCTTTTCATTTGTAGATGTCTGTACTCAGACATGTTAAGCTTCCGCATGTGCTTTGATTGTATGCTATGATTGTTGGGTCATGAGACCCATGTTTGTAATATCTCGCTCCTCGGAGCCTAATGAATAAATACTTGAGTTGTAGAGTTATGTTGTGATGCCATGTTGTATTCATATCGAGCATATTGTGTGTATGATTGAAATGCTTGGTATGTGTGGGATCCGACAATCTAGTTGTTTATCCTTGGCAGCCTTTCTTATGGGGAAATGTATCTAGTGTTCCTCGAGCCATAGTAGTCCGCTACAGCCCGGTTCACCGGAGTCCTGCTAGCCCAGCACTACTGCTCAGGACACTTGACTGGCCGGCATGTGTTTCACTTCGTTCCTATGTCTGTCCCTTCGGGGAAATGTCACGCGGTGACATCCGGAGTCCTGCCTAGCCTGCTACAGCCCGGGTTCCCCGGAGTCCTGTTAGCCCAGTGCTACAGCCCGGATTCACTCGCTGATGACCGACATGCTCGATGTGATTCATGTATGCCTGTCTCCATAGGTCTGTGCCGCTTTGGGTTCACGACTAGCCATGTCGGCCCGGGTTCTCTGTCATATGGATGCTAGCGACACTATCATATACGTGAGCCAAAAGGCACAAACGGTCCCGGGCCATGGTAAGGCGACACCCGTGGGGATACCGAGTGTGAGGCCGCAATGTGATATCAGGTGTTACCGGCTAGATCGTTGTGACTTGGAATCGGGGTCCTGACATAGATATTCAAGGAATTCATACTAAAAACATTACAATCATGCTCATCATTCAAAAATTTAGTGCCAAACATTTTATAGATTTCTTCTTCTAGCACTTGAGCACAATGCACAATTTTCCTTTCCATCATACTCATGAAAGATATTAAAAAGATGAAGCGTATGAGGCAAAACCAATTCCATATTTTTTAGTTTTCTTTTATAAATTAGACTAGTGATAAAACAAGAAACTAAAAGACTCGATTGCAATATCTAAAGATATACCTTCAAGCACTCACCTCCCCGGCAACGGCGCCAGAAAAGAGCTTGGTGTCTACTACACAACCTTCTTCTTGTAGACGTTGTTGGGCCTCCAAGTGCAGAGGTTTGTAGGACAGTAGCAAATTTCCCTCAAGTGGATGACCTAAGGTTTATCAATCCGTGGGAGGTGTAGGATGAAGATGGTCTCTCTCAAGCAACCCTGCAACCAAATAACAAAGAGTCTCTTGTGTCCCCAACACACCCAATACAATGGTAAATTGTATAGGTGCACTAGTTCGGCGAAGAGATGGTGATACAAGTGCAATAATGATAGTAGATAATAGTTTTTGTAATCTGAAATTATAAAAACAGCAAGGTAGCTAATGATAAAAGTGAGCGTAATGAGCGTAAACGGTATTGCAATGCTAGGAAACAAGGCCTAGGGTTCATACTTTTGCTAGTGTAAGTTCCCTCAACAATACTAACATAATTGGATCACATAACTATCCCTCAACATGCAACAAAGAGTCACTCCAAAGTCACTAATAGCAGAGAACAAACGAAGAGATTATGGTAGGGTACGAAACCACCTCAAAGTTATTCTTTCCAATCAATCTGTTGGGCTATTCCTATAAGTGTCACAAACAACCCTAGAGTTCGTACTAGAATAACACCTTAATACACAAATCAATCAAAACCCTAATGTCACCTAGATACTCCAATGTCACCTCAAGTATCCGTGGGCATGATTATACGATATGCACCACACAATCTCAGATTCATCTATTCAACCAACAAAAAGGACCTCAAAGAGTGCCCTGAAGTTCTACCAGAGAATCACGACGAAAACGTGTGCCAACCCCTATGCATAGGTTCCCAATGTCACGAAACCCGCAAGTTGGTCACCAAAACATACATCAAGTGGCACGTGGTATCCCATTGTCACCACAGATATCCACGGCAAGACATACATCAAGTGTTGTCAAGTCTTTAAAGACTCAATCCGATAAGATTACTTCAAGGGGAAAACTCAATTCATTACAAGAGAGAAGAGGGGGAGGAGAAACATAAGATCCAACTATAATAGCAAAGCTCGCGATACATCAAGGTCGTGCCAAATCAAGAACACGAGAGAGGGAGAGAGAGATCAAACACATAGCTACTGGTACATACCCTCAGCCCCGAGGGAGAACTACTCCCTCCTCGTCATGGAGAGCACCGGGATGATAAAGATGGCCACCGGAGAGGGATTGCCCCCTCCGGCAGGGTGCCGGAACGGGGTCCCGATTGACTTTTGGTGGCTACGGAGGCTTCTGGCGGCGGAACTCTCGATCTATTCTGCGTTCTGGAAGTTTTAGGTCACGTGGGTATATATGGGTGCAGGGAGGACGTCGGAGGAGCCACGGGGGTCCCACGAGACAAGGGGCGCCCTAGGGGGGCCCCCACCCTCGTGAGCACCTCGTGTCTCCCCTGACATAGGGTCCAAGTCCATCAGGTGTGTTTCCTTCCAAAAATAACTTCTCCAGTTGATTTCGTTCCGTTTCGACTCCGTCTGATATTCCTTTTCTTCAAAACACTGAAATAGGCATAAAACAGCAAATCTGGGCTGGGCCTCCGGTTAATAGGTTAGTCCCAAAAATAATATAAAAGTGGATAATAAAGCCCAATATTGCCTAAAACAGTAGATAATATAGCATGGAGCAATCAAAAATTATAGATACGTTGGAGACGTATCACGGCGTCAACCGTTGGGTCCAGCTGTGCCCCGATGGAAACTGTCTTCTTGTGGTCCGTCGGGTGGACTTGGAATTTATCTATTTCGTCTGCTGGTTTTAAGGAGGTGGATTTGGGACGCTTATCAAGGATTACGTCGTCCCTATCCATCATAGAGCGTAGTGCGGTTAGCTCTTCGGCCACGAGGGCCTCGGACAGTGTTCGAGGGCTAGGGGTGCTGTTTTGTTTTCGGCATGGAGGGCTATGTCCGGATCCACCCAGATGTGTGTTAAAGTTGCCACCTTAAGTAAACCATTAATTAACAATCTCACATCTGTCATGAAATACTCTCAAACCCAATCCATGTCTACGAGCATAGCATGGCAATATAAGCATAACGTAATAGTAACTCCCAAGGTTTGAATGCAGGGCAATAGGTACTACCTCAACTACTTCCCATCCCACAATTTAATTAGATCCTAATCATGCAATGTTTGAGGATTGATCTAATGCAATAAAAACTGGGTGGTAGAAAAGGTATGATCAAAGTGTTACTTGCCTTGCTGATGATCCGCGAAACCTAAAGATTCCAAGTAACAGGCGGCGCACTCCGGGTATTCTATCGCAGACAAACAAACAAGCATACAATAAGTACTCATCTAATGCACAGGTAAAAGTCAAATAAGAGATCTAACCAGAAAGTTCAACTTAAGAACTCCGGTTTGCAAAAAGAATCAAATCGAACGAAGCAACGAAAGTCAAACGGCGAAAGAAAACAACTTCGTTCTACTAATCTGGATCTAAGTCAAGTTTTATAGTGGCAAAAACTTGTTTAAGTTGGTTAAATGGATAGAGGGTTTTGAGACGAAACTCTAGGCGCTTGAATCGCCTGATTCCGATAAACGAGCGAAAAGTTATACTAAAACGAAAATCGGATCAGAAATCGCGAGCAGAAAAATCGCGGATTTAATCCGAGAAGAATAAAAACGACGAACGTTCGCTAGAACGAACGAACGGACGAACGCTCGCTAATTAAATAAATTGGAAAAACCGATCTATTTAAAAAACCGAAACTAAAAAAACCGACGAAAAACCGAACGGTTTTTCAAAAACGGCACGGATTTCGAGGCGACCTCGGCGGCGGCGGGCGGCGGGCGCGGCTGGCGGCGGCGCGGCGGGCGGGCGGCGGCGCGGGCGCGGGTGGGCTAGGGTTTGTCGGGCTGCCCCGGCTTATAAAGCCTGCCGGGCTAGAGTCCCAGGCGGACACGGCCCGGTTAGGTCGGTGCCCGTTTTTTTTAAATAATTACGCGTGGAAGAAAAATAAAAAGAAGTACTAAATTGGACTCTAAAAATCCCAAAATAAATTTTCCCGGGCTTCTAAAATCAAGCCGCACAAGGTGAACATTTATTTGGGGCCTAAATGCAATTTTGAAAAACGCACATTTTTCCTAAATTCAAATAAAATAACGAAAAACTCTGAAATAAAATCTTATTTGATTTTATTATTAAATCCTCAATATTTCTTTATTTTGGGAAAGTCATTTTATTCCCTCTCTCATATTTTTGTAATAGAAATAATTGATGATAAAATAATAAAAAGCAAATGATCCTATTCTCAAAATTTGAGAAAACTAAAATATGAAAATAATGAATTTCCCAACTCTCTCCGTGGGTCCTTGAGTTGCGTAGAAATTTCTAGGATCAAACCAAAAGCAAAATAAAATATGATATGCAATGATGATCTAGTGTATAACATTCCAAATTGAAAACTTGGGATGTTACATTACAGTTTTGCCTCCCAACTTTTTACCTCAAGGGTAATGTCAACAATAATGTTTCATGAAAACTCACATCTAATTAGCTATATATATCAGGATCTTTCCAACACATCGTTCTTGCCAAAGAATAAAATGTAAAAAGGAAAGGTGAATATCACCATAACTCTTTGCATGAAGTATAAGACAAGAATAAAAGATAGGACCTTCGTAGAGGGAAGTAGAGGTTGTCATGTGCTTTTATGGTTAGATGCACGGAATCTTAATGCAAAAGAACGTCACTTTATATTGCCACTTGTGATATGGACCTTTATTATGCAGTCCGTCGCTTTTATTTCTTCCACATCACAAGATTGTATAAAGCTTATTTTCTCCACACTAATAAGTCATACATATTTAGAGGGCAATTTTTTATTGCTTGCAATGATGACAACTTACCTGATGGATCTTACTCAATCCATAGGTAGATATGGTGGACTCTCATGGCAAAATTGGGTTTAGGGATATTTGGAAGCACAAGTAGTATCTCTACTTGGTGCAAAGAAATTGGCTAGCAAGAGAGAGAAAGGCAAGCTCAACATGTTGGATGATCCATGACAATATAATTTATCTCAGATGTAAGAAAACATAACCCGTTACGTTGTCTTCCTTGTCCAACATCAACTCTTTAGCATATCATACTTTAATGAGTGCTCACAATTATAAAAGATGTCCAAGATAGTATATTTATATGTGAAAACCTCTCTTTCTTTATTAATTCCTATTAATTGCAACAATGACCAAAATTATGTTTGTCAACTCTCAACAACTTTTATTCATCATACTCTTTATATGTGAGCTCATTACTCTCCATAAGATCCATATGGTCTCTTTATTTCTTTTATTTTTTCTCTTTTATTGTATTCCCTCAAGATCATAGCAAAATAATCAAGCCCTTGACTCAACACTAATCTTTATTATATATAGCTCACGGACTCGATTACATAAGAAGATCATAAAGAAAAACTCACAACTAGATCATACTAAAACTTTATTCTACTAGATTAAGATATTATCAAAAGGATCGAACTAAGAAAAACGGTAAAGATAAAAGTGATGGTGATACGATACCGGGGCAGTCCCCCAAGCTTGGCAATTGCCAAGGGGAGTGCCCATACCCGAGGCTCAGTTCTTCTTTGTTGGTGAAGAAGGTGTTGGTGATGATGGGTAGTCGCACATCGAGTGTAAAAGATCCTCCAACTTGCGGATAATGCCCTTGAGTGCGATGATATGCTCCTTCAACAAAATATTTTCACTTTGTGAGATACTTGTTTTGAATGTGAGCCAACTCAATCATCTTGAAAGCTTCAATCTCTATTGAGGTAAAGAGGTTGTGGTGAGGTTTAAGGATGTCTTCTTCTACTACTGCCGGAACTTGATCCCCCATGGCCTTCTTGATCCCATCATCCTTGTTGATCTCTCCGGGTTCTTCTCTCTTCAGCTCTATCTTCACTAGCCAAGCATCATTGCCCTCATTGTTGGAGGAGGAGGGAGACGACATGATGCTTGGCCTTGACAACCCTGTCAGGAAACAACTCGAAACAAGAACATGAGATTTTTGCGTGATACAGAGGTCAAAACCTTCGCGAGATTATATAATGAATTTTTACCGACTAAAAGAAGTATAGTGCAAGAAAACGGAGTCCGGAGAGTGCACGAGGTGCCCACGAGGCAGGGGGCGCGCCCTCCACCCTCGTGGAAGCCTCGTGTCCTTCCCGGACTACTTCTTATTTTCCTATTTTCTTAAATATTCCAAAACGGAGAAAATTGCCATTAGAACTGTTTTGGAGTCCGTTTACTTACCGTACCACATACATATTCCTTTTCAGAGTCTGAAACGTTCCGGAAAGTGTCCCTTATGTATTCCTCCGGGGTTACGGTTTCAATAATATTAGTTTCATCATTTATGGGATTACCCGAGATATAATGTTTTATTCTTTGACCGTTCACCACCTTCGGATTTGTGCCTTTGAAGTTGTTGATTTTTATGGCACCGAAAGGACAGACCTCCTCGATAACGTAAGGACCTTCCCATTTAGAGAGAAGTTGGCCTGCAAAAAATCTTAAATGAGAGTTGAATAGCAACACATAATCACCTACATTAAACTCACACTTTCGTATCCTTTTGTCATGCCATCTTTTAACTTTTTCTTTAAACATTTGGCATTCTCATAGGCCTAGGTTCTCCATTCATCAAGTGAGCTAATGTCAAATAACATCTTCTCACTGTCAAGTTTGAAATCATAATTGAGCTCTTTGATGGCCTAATATGCCTTATGTTCTAATTCGAGAGTTAAGTGACATGCTTTTCCATAAACCATTTTATACGGAGACATACCCATAGGATTTTTATATGCAGTTCTATAAGCCCATAATGCATCATAAAGTTTATTGGACCAATTCTTTCTAGATCTATTAATAGTCTTTTGCAAAATTAATTTAAGCTCTCTATTACTTAATTCTACTTGGCCACTAGACTATGGATGATATGGGGATGCAATTTTATGATTAACATCATACTTATCAAGCATTTTACGAAAAGCACCATGAATGAAATGTGAACCACCATTAGTCATTAAATATCTAGGGACTCCAAACCTTGGAAAAATAACTTCTTTAAGCATCTTAATAGAGGTGTTATGATCATCACTACTAGTTGGAATAGCCTCTACCCACTTAGTAACGTAATCAACAACAACTAAAATATGTGTATACCCATTAGAGGAAGGAAAAGGTCCCCTATAATCAAAGCCCCAAACATCAAATGGTTCAGTAACAAGTGAATAATTCATAGGCATTTCTTGACGTCTACTAATATTACCAATTCTTTGACATTCATCACAAGACAAAACAAACTTACGGGCATCCTTGAAGAGAGTAGGCCAATAAAAACCGGATTGCAATACCTTATGTGCAGTTCTATCTCCAGTATGGTGTCCTCCATAAGCCTCAGAGTGACACTCGCATAGGATCTGTTCCTGTTCATGCTCAGGTATACAACGTCTAATAACACCATCTACTCCTTCTTTATAAAGGTGTGGGTCATCCCAGAAGTAATTTCTTAAATCATAGAAGAACTTTTTCTTTTGCTGGTATGTGAAACTACGTGGTATAAATTTAGCAACAATGTAATAAGAATAATGAGCATACCATGGGGCAGTACGGCAAGCATTTGTGACAGCTAATTGTTCATCAAGAAAGCTATCATCAATAGGTAGTGGGTCATCAAGAACATTCTCTAACCTAGACAAGTTGTCTGCAACGGGATTCTCAGCTCCCTTTCTATCAATAATATGCAAATCAAATTATTGTAGCAGGAGAACCCATCTAATAAGTCTAGGTTTAGCATATTTCTTTTCCATAAGATATTTAATAGCAGCATGATCATTGTGAATGGTTACTTTAGAATCAATAATATAAGGTCTGAACTTATCACAAGCAAATACAACTGCTAAGAATTCCTTTTTAGTAGTAGCATAATTTCTCTGGGCATTGTCTAGAGTTTTACTAGCATATTGAATAGCATTTAATTTTTATCAACTCTTTGTCCTAGAACAGCACCTACAACATAGTCACTAGCATCACACATGATTTCAAAGGGTAAATTCCAATCAGGTGGCTGAACAATAGGTGCAAAAATCATGGCTTTTTGTAATAGGTTAGTCAGAGGCCGGGAAATGTTGGAGAAGTCCTTAATGAACCTCCTATAAAAACTGGCATGACCAAGGAAACTTCTTATACCTTTGATGTCCTTGGGACACATCATCTTTTCAATAGCATCAACTTCAGCTTTGTCAACTTCAATACCTCTTTTACAAATTTTATGCCCCAAGACAATACCTTTGTTAACCATAAAGTGGCACTTATCCCAATTCAAGACAAGGTTAGTTTCTTCAAATCTCTGCAAAACTCGATCAAGGTTTCTCAAGCAATCATCAAAAGAGGATCCATAAATAGAGAAATCATCCATGAAAAATTCACAAATCTTTTCATAGAAGTCAGATAATATAGCCATCATGCATCTTTGAAAGGTAGCAGGTGCATCACATAAACCAAAAGGCACACATCTATAAGCAAAGGTACCGAAAGGGCAAGTAAAAGTAGTATTTCTTGATCATCAGCTTACACAGGTATTTGAGAGAAACCAGAGTAACCATCTAGAAAGCAAAAATGTGTATGTTTGGATAATCTTTCTAGCATTTGATCAATGAAAGGCAAAGGGTAATGATCTTTTTTAGTGGCTTTATTTAATTTGCGTAAATCAATCACCATCCTATATCCTGTAATAAATCTTTGCGGAATCAATTCATATTTATCATTAGGAACGACAGTAATACCTCCCTTCTTAGGGACACAATGGATAGGGCTTACCCACTGACTATCAGCAACGGGATAAATTATACCTGCTTCAAGGAGCTTTAATATTTCCTTTCTTACCACTTCTTTCATCTTAGGATTTAGATGTCATTAGCGATCAATAACTAGTTTGGCGTTTTTCTCCAAATTTATTTTGTGTTGACATAGAGTGGGACTAATGCCCTTAAGATCATCAAGAGTATATCCAATAGTAGCATAGTGCTTCTTCAAAGTTTTCAATAATTTCTCTTCTTCATGCTCTGAAAGGTTAGCACTAATAATAACATGATATATCTTCTCTTCATCAAGATAAGAATATTTAAGAGTATCAGGCAATGGTTTAAGCTCAAACGCGGGATCACCCTTGGATGGAGGAGGATCCCCTAGGATTTCAACAGGCAAGTTGTGTTTCAGAATAGGTCCCTGTTTAAAGAATAATTCATCTATTTCCCTTCTTTCATTCATAAACATATTGTTTTCATGGTCTAGCAAATATTGTTCTAAAGGATCAGTAGGAGGCACGGCAATAGAAGAAAGACCAATAATTTCATCTTTACTACTAGGCAATTATTTATCATGGGGTTGTCTATGAAATTTAGCAAAATTAAACTCATGAGACATATCCCCTAAACCAATAGAAACAATATCCTTATTGCAGTCTATATTAGCATTAACAGTATTCAAGAATGGTCTACCAAATATAATGGGACAAAAGTCATCTTGTGGGGAACCGAGAACAAGAAAATCAGCACGGTATTTAACTTTCCCACACAAGACTTCAACATCCCTAACAATCCCAACTGGTGAAATAGTATCTCTATTGGCAAGCTTAATTGTAACATCAATCTCTTCTATCTCAGCAGGTGCAATATCATGCATAATTTCTTGGTATAAGGAATGAGGTATTGCACTTGCACTAGCACCCATATCACATAAGCCATGATAGCAATGATCTCCTATTTTAATAGAAATAACAGGCATGCCTACAATAGGTCTATGTTTATTTTTAGCATCAAGTCTAGCAATTCTAGCAGCTTCATTGTAGAAGTAAATAACATGCCCATCAATATTATCGGCCAAGAGATCTTTAACCATAGCAATACTAGGTTCAACTTTAATTTTCTCAGGGGGTTTAGGTGTCTTAATATTACTTTTGTTAACCACAGTTGAAGCTTTAGCATGATCCTTAATTCTAACAGGCAAAGGTGGTTTCTCACTATAAGCAGTAGGAACAACAGGATCATTATAAGTGATAGTATTATCTTCAACTTTAATAGGTCCAACTACTTTTACTTCAATGGGAGGATTATATTTAAACCACTTCTCCTTAGGGAGATCAACATGAGTAGCAAAGGATTCACGGAAAGAAGCTACTATCTCACAGTCAAGTCCATATTTAGTGCTAAATTCACGGAAAGCATCGGTATCCATAAATGATTTAACACAATCAAACTTAGGTGTTATACCTGACACCTTACCTTTGTCGAGGTCCCAATCTTCAGAGTTGCGTTTAATTCTTTCCAATAAATCCCATTTGAATTCAATAGTCTTCATCATAAAAGATCCAGTACAAGAAGTATCGAGCATGGAGCGATTACTGAGAGAAAGCCGAGCATAAAATTTTGAATAATCATTTCTTTTGAGAGCACATGATTGGGGCATGAATATAACATTGACTTAAGCCTCCCCCAAGCTTGAGCGATGCTTTCTCCTTCGCAAGTCTATATATATATATATGTATATATATATAATTACGATCAAGATGAACAAGATGCATAGGATAAAACTTCTGATGAAATTCCAATTTCAATCGCTTGTAGTTCCATGATCCCATATCATCACATAGCCTATACCATGTCAATGCCTCTCCCTTCAAAGATAAAGGGGATACCTTCTTCTTGATAACATCATCGGGCATACCTGCTGCAACGCATGGCAACCTGGGCCTCAGTCTGTGGGCCAAAGGTCCGGCCCATCGACACAGATATATAGACGTTGCATGTGTAGGTGTGGAGGTAAGAAAGAATTGTAGCAAATCCAGATCTCATTCCCTGGGCTTCTTCTTCCCCAAGTCTCTCTATAGGTATCTCTCTCTGTAATTCTCCTCGAAACCTTGAGATCTATGAACCATATCCTCGCCATGGCAGGGAATGCTATCTGAACCGTAGCATTTGGTATCTAGAGCTTTGTCAGATCCGTGTAATTTTTTTGTCGGTGATCCAATCCGCTGATTGACCCCTAATTCCTGACGAAAGGTGTGATTTTCGTGGAAATTACGCGCAAAACACTTCGGTGTACCTGAGTTGGGTTGGGACGACAGGCGGTAACCACGGCGAAGAATTCCGACAAGCCAACGCTCTCTGCATGCATGGCGGCAGCAGAGATGACGATCGCGGAGATGCAGCAGTTAATTCAGGCAACCATCGCACAGAGCAAGGCCGTCTCGGAGGCAGGGGCGCACAACGCCAAGGGGATTGAGGAACTGCGCACCGCCGTCGACAGCTATGCGTCGTCCTTGGCGAAGGCGTTCGATGCGCTCGCGCAGACCACCACCGCGTCACTCGATCGTACGGAGACAACGCTGGATCGGCTCCTCATCGGCAACAATGGGCTGGATGCAGTGGTGGAAGAGATGAAGCGCTCCCTCACTAGAGTCCTCAAGCGCGTCTCGTCCCTTGAACAGGCGCAGCCAACACCATCGGCTCTGCCACCACCACAGCAGCGCGCAGGGGGATTGAGGGTGGAAGTGCCACGTCATGAAGGGAATCTGGCAGGCGCAGATATGCAGGCACAGCGCAACATCCGATCGGTCCAAGGACAGGGTGAGCATTCCAGCAATCACTTGCAAACATATGAGGAATTCTTTGATGAACTTGATGAGCACGGAGTGTCGCCCAATTCAGCAGTACACTGTTCCCATTCGAGATTCAGTCCTCGTATTCCTCGGTCTGATTTTCCAAAATTTGATGGTGATAATCCCAAGTGGTGGAAACAACAATGCGAGAAATACTTCAGGATGTACTTTGTTTAGGCAAATCTGTGGGTTGATTTTGCGACTATGCATTTTCAAGGCAATGCGGCTCTCTAGTTGCAGACATATGAAGCTATGCACACAATCGATTACTGGCCCCAGCTGTGTGTTGCAGTGTTTGCTAAGTTGAATCGAAACAAGTATTCCAGACTAATGGATGTGTTCTTTGCCTTGCGATAGGAAGGTTCAGTGGATGATTATGCTCGTTGTTCTGAGGAGCATATGCATAAGATACTCCTGTACAACCCTTCCTATGATGAGACATTTTTTTTCAACAGGTTTATGGAAGGACTGAAACAAGAGATAAGGGCCGCTGTTAAATTGCAACACCTGGTAACGGTGGATGTGGCATTTGCTTGTGCACAAACACATGAGGCGTTGTTAACTGAAGAGGCCAGTCGGCCAGTAGTCAAACCAGATTTCAAGCAGAGGAACAAACAGTATGTGCACCAAGGATTACTGGGGTCAGCTCCTGGAGATCAGAAAATAACTGAAAAAGGGAAATTATATGAGAAATTTGATAATCTCAGAGCTCAGAGACGAGCCATAGGGGAGTGCTTCAAATGTGGAGAGAAGTTTGGACTAGGTCACAAGTGTCCCCCATCCATTCAAATACATGTTATGGAGGAGTTGTTATCAGCACTGCAACTTCCAGAGCACATGGATGAGGCACAAGCAGGGGAAGACAGTGATACTGCATCTGAAACAGAAGGGACTATAATGAAGTTATCGATACAAGCAGTAAGTGGAACTTCTTGCAAGGAGAGTATCAAGTTGCAGGGCATGATAGGGAAAACTCATCTACTCATTTTGATAGACTCTGGGAGCTCAAATAACTTCATCAGTGAGAAGTTAGTGGAGAAACTACAATGTCCTCTTGAGCAACTCAATCCAGCTTCAGTTCGAGTAGCAGGTGGGGGCTTGTTAACATGCACTAAACAAGTATTGGGACTCCAATGGTGGTGTCAGGGTACTAGCTTCACTACATCTCTGAAAGCATTACCACTGGACAATTGTGACATCATTCTGGGTATGAATTGGTTGGAGACCATGAGTCCCATGTGGGTTGATTCGCGCAAGAAAATCATGAAATTCAGTTACAAAGACACAGAAGTAACACTGACAGGAATTCTGGAAACTGCAACTAATTGCAAACAAATGTCAGCACAAGAACTAAAAGGTTTATTGCAGATGATGCTGTTGATCACATTATTCAGTTATATCACATATCTGATACTCCACTTCAGTCTGAAATTTTGCCTGAAGAAGTGCAGAAACTACTTGATGATCACAAAAATTTGTTCTCAGAACCGACATCTCTACCTCCACACAGAAGTTTTGATCACAAAATCCCTCTGTTGCCTGGGGCTGTGCCTGTCAATGTCAAACCCTACAGATATAATCCAATTCAGAAAAATGAGATAGAGAAACAAATAGCTGCTATGTTACAACAAGGTATCATTCAACTCAGCTCAAGTGCATTTGCTTCTCCTGTTTTATTAGTCAGGAAAAAGGATGGTACTTGGCGTTTCTGTGTGGATTATCATCACTTGAATGCAATCACTGTGAAACATAAATACCCCATGCCAGTTGTGGATGAGCTCTTGGATGAGTTAGCTGGAGCTATGTGGTTCACCAAGTTGGATTTGAGGGCAGGATACCACCAAATTCGACTGGTGGAAGGGGAGGAGCATAAAACTGCTTTTAAAGTGCAGAATGGGTTATATGAACTTAAAGTCATTCCTTTTGGAGTGACTGAAGGACCTGCTACTTTTCAAACTAGGATGAATACTGTGTTAGCTCCCTTACTCAGGAAATGTGTGCTCTGTTTTATGGATGGCATATTGGTGTTCAGTGCTACATTCAAGGAACACCTCGGGTATCTTAAGGAAGTATTTGACCCGTTAACTGCTAACCAACTCTATGTGAAGCTGAGTAAGTGTTCTTTTGCTCAGCAGAAACTAGAATGCTTGGGTCATGTCATCAGCAAGGATGGAGTGAGTACAGACCCTGCCAAAGTACAAGCAGTAAAAGACTGTCCTGTTCCCACTACTGTCAAACAAGTGAGAGGATTTATGGGGCTCATAGGATATTACAGGAAAGTTCATAAAGAACTATGGCATCATCAGTAGCAGCTTAACTGATTTACTTAAGAAAAACACTTTGTTTGTGTGGACACCTACTAATCAAGAAGCTTTCGAGCAACTACAGACTGCATTGATCACTGCTCCAGTGTTAGCATTGCTAGATTTCAATAAACCTTTCACAATAGAGACAAATGCTAGTAATGTGGGGATTGGAGCAGTCCTGATGCAGCAAGGGCATCCTATTGCATACCTCACCAAAGATCTAGGTCCTAAAGCACAGGGCCTGTCAACCTTTGAGAAGGAGTGTTTGGCCATTTTGCTAGCAGTGGAAAAATGGAAATCTTATTTGCAACATGATCACTTCACTATCAGCACCGATCACCGCAGTCTAATACATTTTCAGGATCAAAAAATTTCCAACCAGATTCAACAGAAAGCTCTGTTAAAACTTATGGGCCTAAAATACAGTGTGGTGTCCAAGAAAGGGTTAGAAAATGGAGCTGTTGATGCTCTCTCCAGAGTGGAAACACAACTGACAATATTCTCTTTGTCTTACTGCACACCTCAGTGGTTGGAAGTGGTAGCTGAGGGTTATCTGACAGATCCTCAAGCAAAAAATTGCCCACTGAATTAAGTGTAACTGGCACTAATAACAAAGGTTTTTCCTTGCAACAAGGAATTATCAGGCACAAGGGGAGAGTTTGGTTGGGCGCCAACAAAGAAGCACAACAAGCGATTTTGCTCTCATTGCACTCGAGTGGAATTGGTGGGCATTCTACGGTACAAGCCACATATCAAAGAGTGAAAGCACTTTTCTCCTGGCCTGCTCTCAAATAGTGTGTGGAACAGTTTGTCAAATCATGTTCTATTTGTCAGCAAGCTAAATCAGAGAACATAAAGAAACCAGGGTTACTTAGCCCTCTTCCTATACCTAAAGAATCTTGGAATATGGTTAGTATGGATTTCGTCAGTGGTCTTCCCAAAAGCAAGAACTATGATACAATCTTGGTTGTCATCGACAAGTTCAGCAAATATGGTCATTTCATACCACTCTGCCATCCCTTTTCTGCCCTATCTATTTCACAAGCCTATTTGGACAATGTATATAAGCTGCATGGACTACCTAAAGTTCTCATAACTGACAGAGATCCCTTGTTCACAAGAAATGTGTGGCAAGAACTATGCAAACTTACTGGCAGTAAGATGAACATGAGTACTGCCAACCACCCTGAGACTGATGGTCAAACAGAGAAACTAAATCAGTGTGTGGAGACCTTTTTAAGGTGCATGGTGCATTCTGCACCCAAGAAATGGGCACAGTGGATTTCAAAAGCTGAATATTGGTACAATACAAATTTTCATTCTGCTCATGGACATACACCATTCAAAGTTCTCTATGGGTATGAACCAAGATATCTGGGCATCGAAAATCTGCAGTCAGATACACCCACAGATCTGACCAGCTGGTTGTCAAAGAGAAATGCCATGACTGCACTTATACGTGATCAACTTCAACGTGCTCAGCAACGCATGAAGACTCAGGAAGACAAACATCGCTCCGAGCGGGTTTTCCAACCAGGCGATTGGGCATATTTGAAACTGCAGCCGTATATGCAACAATCGGTGACTCATCGCACTAACCACAAACTTGGTTTCAAATATTTTGGTCCCTTTCAGGTCTTGGAGCAAATTGGGGACGTTGCTTATCGCCTTCAGTTACCAGAACACAACAAGATCCACCCGGTGGTACACGTCTCTTTGCTCAAGCCGGCCGCACCACCAAGTGAAGGTAGCACTACTGAAGAGCTTCAATATGCACAGCAACTGACCGCATCGTCCAAGTCGTCGCAAGTTCTGGCATCACGGTGGGTACGTGTCGGAGGACGCACATGCAAGCAGTACAAGATCGCATGGTCAGGGCTACCGCTGTCCATGGCGACCTGGGAGTGGTCCAGTGCACTAACAGAGCTTCCTACAACTTGAGGACAAGCTGTTGCTTAAGGAGGGGGGAGTGCAACGCTTGGCAACCTGGGCCTCAGTCCGTGGGCCAAAGGTCCGGCCCATCAACACAGATATATAGACGTTGCGTGTGTAGGTGTGGAGGTACGAAAGAATTGTAGCAAATCCAGATCTCATTCCCTGGGCTTCTTCTTCCCCAAGTCTCTCTCTATCTGTATCTCTCTTTGTAATTCTCCTCGAAACCTTGAGATCTATGAACCATACCCTCGCCATGGCAGGGAATGCTATCTGAACTGTAGCACCTGCAAGCTTAAATAATCCACAAACTTCATCCACATAGATTAAGTGTAAATCGGGATGCAATGTTCCATCTCCTACAAAAGGATTAGCTAGCAGTTTCTCTATCATACCCGAAGGAATTTCAAAGTAAACATTTTCAGTAGGTTCAGTAGGTTGAGGAGCAACTCTTTGCTCTACTGGTCAGGGTGAAGATACCCCGAACAAGCCCCTCAAAGGATTATGTTCCATAGTAACAAGTGAAATAAATTTGAGCACACTATATAAATTTTTCCTTACCAAATTCCACCTACCAAAGGCGCTTCACTCCCCGACAACGGTGCCAGAAAAGAGTCTTGATGACCCACAAGTGTAGGGGATCTATCGTAGCCTTTTTGATAAGTAAGAGTGAAAGAACATGTGGTGCCCCCATGTTTCGTTTTGGTAATTGATGACTATCTCTATGGACTAATGGTTGCATTGAGTTATATTTGAAGGATTTGTCCATAGGCATTTCTTGAAGCCCATGTGTTGGTTTCAAGGAGTTTAACCAAGGTGATATTAAGGAATTATCCAAAGTTTGGTCATGTGAGTGTTGGGCTTCTTGCAAGTATGTCTTGAAGAAGAAGATTGTGTGATCATTCATGCTTACCTTCAAGGCATCATCCAAATGAAGAGAATTGGAAAGGTTCAAGGTTGATCAAGACTAAGTCAAGAGTGAATCAAGTTGATCAACTCACAAAGCGCAGAAGATGTACCGAGGGGGATCAAGTGATCCCATGGTATGGTAAGCATTGTCAATTACACTTTGTGTACTAACCCATGGTCTTTGTGAGAGTTCTTTGTGGGGTTAGGTTGCCGTGTGCAAGTTCAAGTGATGCATCACAAATAGATCAAGTGCTTGAAGCTTGCCGTCCATTATGGTGACAATGGACTTGTGAAGATGTGCGGAAGAGTGGCTCGCCCATAGTGGAGTATGGGGGAGCAATCTACTAGTCTTCACCAAGCCAACACAATCAAGAAAGGTGGTCCAACTTGAGGAAGTCAAGATTGTCTACATCTAGCTCAAGTGGACTTTGTGCAAGGCAAAGGTTTGCCCTTGATAGGTTTTCTATTTTACCGGTCTCATGGTGGCAATTGGGAGACCGGGTTATAGGATCGATCGCCGTACTATCAAGGGGGTCTCTTGATGAGTAGCTTGATCGTATCATCTGCAGAGATCTCAAACCATTGCATCCTTGCATCATCTTTCTTGGTTCTTGTTTGGTTCTCTTTGTGACTCTTAGAGCTTATGGTCATCTTGATGACAAGCTCAAGTTCATCGAAAAAGGAGTTCACTCGCATCTTCTATGATATTTTTGACGTTGGAGGTTATGCCGGTTCTTCTCTGTTGGAGGTTTCACTCCTCTATTTGTTAGACATACCTCCCCTGCCTCTTCTTACTATATCCGCTGTTTTGATGCTACTCGTCGTCTTGTTTCCAACAAGCTTGAGCTTGCTCGATTCAGAGCTCATTTGCAGAAGTTATGGCAGTTCTGGTTTTCCTTGGAGTATACTTGTTTTCTTGGAAGTGCCATATGTTTGGTGCAAGCGGTAGTACCTATGGGCCAGAGCGGCAGTACCGCATATCGCCACAAGCGGTAGTACCGCTGTCTCACAACGGTAGTACCGCCCATGTACATAAGCGGTAGTACGGCTCTGGTTCCGCGCTGATACCGCCTCGACTCGAGACGTGGTTTTCTCGTGTCGAGTTCAGCGGCAGTAGTAGCAGCAGTAGGAGCGGTAGTGCCGCTCGTGTGCGGTAGTGCCGCGGCTACCACCGCCCGTAGTGCCACTCAATGGCCCTCCTCTCTGTGCGTGGTCCCAATTGTAGTACTGCTGGGCCAAGCGGCAGTACCGCCGCTGCCAACGGTAGTACCGCTGGCCCTAGCGGTAGTGCCACTCATATGGCTCTGCTTGGCCCTCTGTTTTGCTCCGCTCTCTGTGTTCTACTGCCTGGGTGGTAGTACCGCTCCCCTGAGCGGTAGTACCACTCGTGCGCAGACTGAGCACATAACAGTTGGATTCGGGAGCTTCTATAAAAAGGGGGTCTTTTCCCCTTTGAGCCTTATCCTTTGAGCTCGTGTTCTTCCCCCATTGTTGACCTTCTTCGAGCTTGCTAACTCTCAATCCCTCCATGGATTCTTGCTAGATTTTGAGGGAAAATAGAGAGGAGATCTAGATCACATTTCCACCAATCACTTTCTCCTCTATGTGAGGGGAACCCCTTGGATCTAGATCTTGGAGTTCTTGGTGTTCTCCTTCTTGTTCTTCCTCTCATTTTCCTCCCTAACATTAGTTGCTTCGGTGGGATTTGATAGAGAAGGAGTTGGGCACTATGTGTGCCCTTGCCATTGCATTTGGTGCATTGGGTTGAGTTCTCCAGGGTGATACGTGGAAGTTACAAGTTGAGAAACTTATTACTCTCGGGTGCTTGGTACCCTTGAGCTTGTTCCTCTTGGGTGCTTGGGCGCCCTAGACGGTTGGTGGTGTTCGGAGCTCAATCATTGCGGTGTAAAGCTCCGGGCAAGCGTCGGGGTCTCCAATTAGGTTGTGGAGATCGCCCCGAGCAATTTGACGGGTACCGGTGACCGCCCCCAAGGGTTGCCAAAGTGTACGGGTTCGGTGACCGCCCCCAAGGGTTGCCATTTGTACGGGTTCGATGACCGCCCTCAAGGGTACCTTAGTGGAATCATGGCATCTTGCATTTTGCGAGGGCGTGAGGAGATTACGGTGGCCCTAGTGGCTTCTTGGGGAGCATTGTGCCTCCACACTGCTCCAAATGGAGATTAGCATCCGCAAGGGTGTGAACTTCGGGATACATCGTCGTCTACGTGTGCCTCGGTTATCTCTTACCCGAGCCCTTTACTTATGCACTTTAATTTGTGATAGCCATATTGTTTCTTGTCATATATCTTGCTATCACTTTGTTGTTTATCTTGCTTAGCATAAGTTGTTGGTGCACATAGGTGAGCCTAGTTGTTGTAGGTTTTGTGCTTGACAAATTAACCGCTAGGTTTATTCCGCATTTGTTCAAGCCTAAACCGTAATTATTTTAAAGCGCCTATTCACCCCCCTCTAGGCGTCATCCTTGTTCTTTCAAAGAGTGTCGACCCCAATGAGGAGCATAAGGAAATGATAAGCAGTTTTCAGTAAGCTATTCTCTGCAAGCACTAAAATTATCGGTAACAGATAGTTTTGTGATAAGATTATTTGTAACGAGTAGCAAGTAATAAAAGTAAATAAGGTGCAGCAAGATGGCCCAATCCTTTTTGTAGCAAAGGACAATCCTGGACAAACTCTTATATGAAGGAAAGCGCTCTCGAGGACACATGGGAATTATCGTCAAGCTAGTTTTCATCACGTTCATATGATTCACGTTCGGTACTTTGATAATTTGATATGTGGGTGGACCGGTGCTTGGGTACTACCCTTACTTGGACAAGCATCCCACTTATGATTAACCCCTATTGCAAGCATCCACAACTACAACAAAAGTATTAAGGTAAACCTAACCATAGCATGAAACATATGGATCCAAATCAGCCCCTTACGAAGCAACACATAAACTAGGGTTTAAGCTTCTGTCACTCTAGCAACCCATCATCTACTTATTACTTCCCAATGCCTCCCTCTAGGCCCAAACAATGGTGAAGTGTCATGTAGTCGACGTTCACATGACACCACTAGAGGGATGACAACATACATCTCATCAAAATATCGAACGAATACCAAATTCAGATGACTACTTATAGCAAGACTTCTCCCATGTCCTCAGGAACAAACATAACTACTCACAAAGAATATTCATGTTCATAATCAGAGGGGTATTAATATGCATAATGGATCTGAACATATGATCTTCCACCAAGTAAACCAACTAGCATCAACTACAAGGAATAATCAACACTACTAGCAACCCACAGGTACCAATCTGAAGTTCGGATACAACGATTGGATACAACAGATGAACTAGGGTTTGAGATGAGATGGTGCTGGTGAAGATGTTGATGGAGATTGACCCCCTCCCGATGAGAGGATCGTTGGTGATGACGATGGTGATGATTTCCCCCTCCCGGAGGGAAGTTTCCCCGGCAGAACAGCTCTGCCGGAACCCTAGATTGGTTCCGCCAAGGTTCCGCCTCGTGGCAGCGGAGTTTCTTCCCGAAAGCTTGCTTATGATTTTTTTCCTTGACGAAAGACTCCATATAGACAAAGATGGGCATCAGAGGGCCACCAGGGGGCCCACGATGCAGGGGGGTGCGCCCAGGGGGGTAGGGCACGCCCCCACCCTCATGGATGGTGGGTGCCCCCCCTCTGGTACTTTCTTCGCTCAGTATTTTTTATATATTCTGAAAATAACTCCCATGGAGTTTCAGGACTTTTGGAGATGTGTAGAATAGGTCTCTAATATTTTCTCCTTTTCTAGCCCAGAATTCCAGCTGCCGGCATTCCCCCTCTTCATGTAAACCTTGTAAAATAAGAGAAAATAGGCATAAGTATTGTGACATAATGTGTAATAACAACCCATAATGCAATAAATATCGATATAAAAGCATGATGCAAAATGGACGTATCAATTAGCAGCCGAGTGGTCAATTCAACCACACCTGGAGATTAATTATCTGCGGCAACGTGATCAATAGCAAAGTAATATGATTGTTTTGATAATAGTGACAGTAGCAATAGTAACGGTAACAATTATAGAAGTAATTTTGTAGCAAGTGTAACAGTGATGATAGCAGTAGTAACTTAGCAAGACCAATATAAGATAAATCGTAGGCATTGGATCAGTGACTTGTTGGATGATATTCATCATGAGACAGTTATAATCTAGGGCGATACGACACTAGCCCCAGTTCATCAATATAATATAGGCATGCATTCTGTAAATAGTCATACATGCTTATGGAAAGAACTTGCATGATATATTTTGTCCTACCCTCCCGTGGCAGCAGGGTTCATATTGGAAATTAAGGGATATTAAGGCCTCCTTTTAATAGAGAACTGGAACAAAGCATTAACACACAGTGAATACATGAACTCCTCAAACTACAGTCATCACCGGGAGTGGTCCTGGCTATTGTCACTCCAGGGTTGCCGGATCATAACACGTAGTAGGTGACTATAACTTGCAAGATCGGATCTAGAACATGGATATAATGGTGATAACATAAAAAGTTCAGATCTGAAATCATGGCACCCGGGCCCAAAGTGACAAGCATTAAGCATGGAAAAGTCATAGCAACATCAATCTAAGAACATAGTGGATGTTAGGCAACAAGCCCTAACAAAACTGACTCGATTACATGATGAATCACATCCAACTCCTCATCGACCAGCGAGCCTATGAAGGAATTACTCACTCCCGGTGGGGAGCATCATGGAAATGGCGATGTAGAAGGGTTGGTGATGACGAAGAACCCACTCTCCGGAGCCCCAAATGGACTCCAGATCTGGCCTCCCAATGAGGAACAAGAGGTGAAGGCGGCTCCGTCTCGTGGATCGCGATAATTCTTTCTCCCTGATTTTTTCTGGAAAAATGGGTATTTATGGAGTTGGAATCAAGGTCTGCGGGGCCACCAAGTGGGGACAACCCACCTGGGCGCGAATGGTGAGGGGGCGCGCCCTGGTGGGTTGTGCCCACCCAGGTGCCCCCTTCGGTAGGTCTTGGCTCCATAAATTATCTTTTATTATATAAAAATTCCTCGCAAAGTTTTGTTCCATTCCGAGATCTTTTATTTCTGCACAAAAACAATACCATGGTAGTTCTGCTGAAAACAACGTCAGTCTGGGTTTAGTTTCATTCAAATCATGCAAATTAGAGTCCAAAACAAGAGGAAAAGTGTTAGGAAAAGTAGATACGTTGGAGATGTATCAATGATCAGCATGGTACCCTTGCGGCCATTCACTCCAAGTGTCCCGACCCGCCTCCGCCTACGGTGCTACTGGCGCTGGGAGGCTCTTGGGGCTAGTAGGCCTCTTCCAGAAGATCTTGACAGCGTGCAATCGCGTGCATGACAACTCTGCGGAACCGCTCCATTTCCATGTCTCTGGTCTGGTAGCAAATTCCGTCCATCACCTGCATCCTCAAGATATCACGTTGGCGATGCTCTACTTCGTCGGGGACGCCAACTCTGCCAAGGATGCGCTCAAGCCTGGCCACCATATCATCGGGATCGTGGTTGACACAGCCGCCGCGGGCAATGATGAAGCCACGGGCTGCCTGTGTCTTGACTGAATTGCAGAGGTCCTTTGCCCATTCCTTGCGGGGCATCAGGCTCTGGATGAGCACTAGTGACGGCGGCTCTTCGGGTGGGTCGTCGATCATGCCTCCGATCAGCTCTAGATCTTTTGCACGGTGGATGGCAAACTGCTCATCACACCTCCTTTGCAATATGTCTATTGTGCTCCTAAGGACTGTCACGCCGATACCGCTGCCGATGGGCCATGGTGCATGCACCGGCCGATGAAGCTCTTGCTCCCTGACCTGCTCCGGCTCGTTCTCCTCACCGAAGATGTAACGCGGGTAGGCGTCGATGTCGAAGCTTTGGTCGTTGCCTGGCATGCTTGGAATAACTAATGGTAGATGGGCGAGGACTAGATCTGCGCAGAGTGTGGTGGCAGTGCGTTGCCTCCTGGGTTATATGTAGCAAGCCGTTAGCTGGTGGTGGGAAACCAGTGAGGGAAGAGGCATGGATTTTACAATTCACCCATGTGAAGCGCGGGAATCATTCGCTGGAGCACGGGAAGACTAAGTGGAGCACACACATAACCCGAATACCGTATCCGGTGCCACGTGTTATTTATCACACAAGTGTTAACATAAGGAAATATATGTGTAACTTACTAATCATCGCACACGAGTACTCATAGACGCATCATGTGCGATACTCCTAGCCACCGCAAGCAACTAGTTTGCATTTTTTAAATTTTTTTATACACACAGAATCGCACACGAACTAATTGTATTAACCGTCCGTGTTGTAATTTCTCATCGCAAACAGTTCATCTGAGTCGGCTGTTTGCCACGTATCACACACATCTTGTTAAGTTGAACCGTTTCTGTTGTGTTCGCTAATCAAAAACAATTCGTCGGAGTGAACCGTATGCCCTATATCACACACATCTTGATCTGGCTAACCATTTCTGTTACACTCCCTAATAGCAAATAGTTCATCGGAGCGAACTGTATGCCGTATATCGCACACACAATGATATGGCTGCCCTTTCCGTTGTTCTGGCTTATCGCAAAGAGTTCGAACGGGTTTGTCGGTGTCCTGGGAACGGGGGTCCCCAGACTTGCCTGCCTGCGGCCCGTGGCGTGGCCAAACAGCAGGCCGTATGGCCTATCTTCGCCAACAAGGCACCCAAGACCCTCGCGAGGGGCCAAGCCTCGCGAGGCGGACGATGCAAGACCTCCTCTAGAGTGGCCTAGCTAGGCAAGCTCACGAGGAGCGGAGATATCAAGGCGGGGCGAACCTCACGAGACTCTCGTGACGTGAGCCATGACGCACAACACCAGGCGGGCGCCAGCGCGCGCAGCGTCCTTGTTTCCCCTTTGGTGCAAAGGAGGCAAGCGCAACCATGAAGTACCGAGGCCTCAGGCAAAGGTTGCCATTTCGGTGCAACAAGACCAAGACTAGGCGGACGGCAAGGCAAAGGTCATCGTGGAGCCCAAGACGGCGTCACCCAGAGCCTTTCACAGGCACAGACTACCTTTTGTCAGGATAGCTTGTACTAGCTGTCCCCCTTCAAATTAGCCCGCCATTATTGGCTCCCTTCCCGCTCAATATTTGGGAAGAGGACCAGGGCCTCTATAAAGAGGACTAGCCACCACCATAGTAGGGGCATCTGATCTGAGCTGGAGCTCATCTCATCTTATCTTGAGGAAATCTACACACCACAAGTTTATACGCACAAGAACACCTCAACCTCAGGAGGCTGTTCTTCCCCTTGTATTGTTCATCATCAGCCCAAGAGGCAATCCACCAACACCACACTAGAGTAGGGTATTACACCACAACAGTGGCCCGAACCAGTATAAACCCCGTGTCTTTCTGTGTTGTGAGTTCGTCAAGTTCGTCCGCAAGATCTTAGCGAGCTAGAGCGTGGATCGGTAGGAGGGAAAGACTTCGCACGCACCCCAATGTTCGAACCTTAAGAGTTTGCTGGAACCCCACATCCGACATTTGGCGCACCAGGGGTGCAACGTAGCTTCCTTTCCGTCAGTCCGTCGCTTCGTCGCTCCGTCGTCCCCATGTCGGACGCTCGCCGTGCTCGAGCTGAGCGTCGGGCTGCCCTCGCCGCCCGCGTCGCTCGACGGCTCCCGTCGGCGGGCCACCTCGTTGTTCTCCGTCCCCCACCACCAACGCTGCCACCGGCCCGGTGGGGAACGAGCAGTAGGCGTCCTCGCAGCATCCTTCGGTTAGGCAGGACGGCCGCACCACTACTCCATCACTGACCCCTGCCGGTTCTTCTTCTCACACATGCCGTGCTCCCATGGAGGCACGGGCCGCGCTCCTCGCGGCGAACGAACTCCTGCGCTACTGCCCCATCGACGACCTCTACGAGGAGTGGCTCGACCGCGTCGCCAAGCTCGCCCGTGCTGCAGGGGGCTCTCTGACGCCGTCCCACTCTCTGCTTCCCCCTCAACCAGCCGCAGGCGACGGGGATCATGGCGTGCCTCCACCGCCTCGACCCCAAGATAGTGCCTTAGCACCAAGGCGCGCGCCTCCGCGGCATGATCCACCGCGCCCGGCGCCCGCGCGTGAAGAAAGAAGCTGCCAAGAAATCCCGCAGCCGCAAGAAGCTGCACCGGCACTCCCCGCGCCACCTCATCAGGACCGCATGCCGCCTGCAGTGCCGCAACACGGACCTCGCCAAGACCAAGCTCCGCCTCAGAAGCGGGCCCCGGCAACCACGGCTGGCTGTCGTGCCTTCACCCCCAAACTGCGTAGCGTCACCTGGCCAGGCAAGTTCAAGCCAGATCTACCTCCTCGATACGACGGCACCGCCGACTCCGCGGAGTTCCTCCAGCTCTATGAGCTGAGCATCGAAGCGGCCAACGGCGATGAAAAAGTCATGGCGAACTGGTTTCCCATGGCTCTCAAGGATGGGGCCTGCTCCTGGCTCCTGAACCTGTAGCACGACTCGATCTCCTCCTGGGACGAGATGCGCGACCGCTTCGTCGCCAACTTCCAGGGCACTCGCGACCGCCCACCGGCCGCGGGCGATCTACGTCGCATCAAGCAACAGCCAAGAGAGACCCTCCAGAAGTACATCCAGCGCTTCAACAACACACGGCTCAAGATCCCCAAGGTCACGGACGAGGCCATCATCTCCACGTTTTCCGACGGTGTCCGAGACGTCAAGATGAAGGAAGAGCTGGCTATCCACGAGGAGCTTTGCACATCTCAGGAGATGTTCAACCTGGCGACCAAGTGCGCAAGAGCTGAGGGGGACGCCTCTCTCTCATTGAGCTGCCAGCTGCAGGAGTGGAGGAGAAGAAGGCCAAGGCCAAGGACGTGAAGCGCAAAGAGGCAGTAGTGCTCGCAGCGGAGCCAGACACCAAGCGAGGCAAAGATCAGCCCGAGACATCCAAGAATGGTCGTCCGTTCTGCGCCTTCCACAACCTGAACACCCACAACACCAGCGACTGCCAAGAGCTCAGAGCCATACGGGAAGGACGCTTCGGTCGACGCCCCGAGCGCAACGACCGGGGCTACGGCCGCGGAGGAGGACGCGGAGGCGGATCCTGGGACGACCGTGGCCCGCGCCAGGAGTGGTGCGACTGGCCTCGTGAGGACCGCTGGCAGGACCAACCTCGCGAGGGCACCTGGAGGGACCCGCCTCGTGAGGATCGCGCCCAGGGCAACGCCGGTCTTCCCCCGTTGTCGCCATCGAGAAGGAACGACAACCACCACCAGGACGAGGGGGCTGGGGGCTTCCAGGAGCCGCGTGCGATCGCTTGCATATGGGACGGTGCTCAGGCCCCAGCCTCTCAGTGCATCTTCAAACAGTTCGCTCGCGAGGTGAACGCGGCACTCCCCAAGCTCGAGGCCACGCGCCCGCTCAGGTGGTCCCAATGCGCCATCACCTTCGACTCGGCCGACCAGCTCAAGTGCGCAGCCACCGCTGGCGCACTCCCTATGCCGTGCTCCCCAGTCATCAGCAATGTGCAAGTCACCAAGACTCTCATCGACAGCGGCGCAGGGCCTCAATGTCCTGTCCGTCGACACGTTCGACAACCTCAAATTGCCCTACGAGCCACTCCAGCCAACCAAGCCTTTCTCAGGAGTGACCGACGGTTCCACCACACCGATAGGGCAAGTCCGCCTACCTGTCACCTTCAGGGAGTGCAGGAACTACCGCACCGAGCTCATCAACTTTGACGTCGCGCACATCCGCCTATCGTACAATGCCATCCTCGGGTATCCAGCCCTGGCCAAGTGCATGGCAGTCACTCACCATGGCTACAACATCCTCAAGATGCCAGGAAGCGGGGGAATCATCACGGTCCCATGTGAAGAAAGGGATGCGGTGTGCTCCCTTGAGCGCGCCTTCCAAGCTGCAGCAATCGACAACCCTGATAGCAGAAGTGAAGGCCCTCCGGAGACCATCCCCAAGAAGAAGCAGCCACGCCGCGCAGGACCCCAAGAAGATGGCGTCACGTCAGGAGCCTCGTCAAGATCAGTGCCCGCTCCAGGGGCGCCTCCCTCCACCGCATAGGAAAGCGCGCCCGGCGCTCTCCTCAGGCAGGGCTCAGGGGCTCTCTTCTGGAGAGCCTCAGACCTTGCCAACCTCATGAGGGAGGCGCTTGGGCACCACATGGAAGCGTGCTTCACGACATGCTTTCCTCAGGAGAGCACTGGGCAAGGAGTGCCCACCACCCAGGAGTTCATCACCAAGACCACCCAGGAACTGCAAGAAGCAAGAGCGATGCGCGGCCACAGCCGCTTACAAGGCGTAGCCCCCCATCCAGGCGAGGACGCCGGGCTGCGTATCAGCGTCCATGTCCTAGGGCTCAACAGGGCCACATGTCAGGAACGCTTCTGGCCATCACGTGTGGGCCGCTGTGAGGGTCCACCACAAAGCTACGTTCGCATGCCCTTCGGCTTGCTGAGCGTGGCGTCAGCCTATCAGCGCAACGTGCGGCGAGTCCTGGCGGCTGAGGAGGCCAGGTTCCACGTCGTTCTGGAGGAGATGTGGACGGTCTTCAAGAAACCTCCTGAGCCCCCAGAGCCTCCCGAGGCTCATGGTCCCGGTGGCTCATGAGGAGCCATTCCTTCAGCGCGTGGCTTCAGCTGCACCAACTCTACTTCATCTACAGAACCAGGTGACATCTTCCAAGTTCATTTAAGCTAGGAGCACTCCTCGGGCTGCATTATTCCCAGGCCACACGGGTCCGTCCCTGTGGCATGTATCCCTTTTGCTTAAGTCTTTAGCTTACCTTGCTGGGGGCGCCCCTTAGGCTGCATCATCCCCACGCCGCTCGGGCCAGACCCAGTGGCATGTATCTTCCTGCATTTATCCAAGTCAATCTGCTCTTCATGCTTAACCTGCCAACTGCTATCACCTGCTCGATCATCGCCTCCTCGGGGCCTCTACACAGGCACGGCGCTGGTGCATGGGTCCGTCCCTGCCACGACCGACAAATCTGAGTGGTCAAGCTCTGGCTCGCAACACGCGCTGTGCACGTCACCTCACCAGGCCCTCAGTGCGTTGACTTCATCCAGACCAACCAGCGGTAGGCAGGCGGCAGTAACGGCAAACCGTGTTTCTTCTTGTGCCTGTCCACAGGGACCCCGTGGGAAGGATAGCAGGCGGCATTGCGAGTCTCCTTTCTCTCGTGCGATTCGCTTGCGCGTTAAAAGGGGGGCTCCTAAGCATCGCGACTCAGGAGCTCTTACTGGCTCTGCAGCCCTCACCCCCTGGCCTTGACCACGGCATCGCGACCTGGCATACCAGTGGCGGCTGAGCTCACTCAAGGGCCGGGACCTGAGGACGTAGAGCACTAAGAAGAGCTCGGGAGAAGGAAAACTCGTATGGACCGGCCTAGCTATGTTGCATAAGTTGGCGCGCAGCCCTAGCACAACATCAAGAATCATCGCGAAGTCAGCAAGATAAGTCTCGCCCTCGGATCGGCTAAATATTTGGGCCTAGTAGTCGCTCACACCATGCCGCAACCCCGTTGTGGCCAAGTCATCTTCCTTTCTTTTCTTACCATGGTGCTTGGGCGCTCAGGGGGACCTCCTGAGCATCGCGCCTCAGGGGCTCTTACTGGACCTCGGGCCGTGCACCTCCTGGCCTTGACCACGGCATCACGACCTGGCATACCAGCGATGGCTGTAGCCTCCTTGGGACCGAGACCCGTCAGCGTAGAGCAACAAGCTATCGCGAGGAAAGAAAGGCGGACCGAGCCTTAACGGGACACGCGTTCATCAAATCTTCATAACAAGGAAGATAAGTACAAAGGCATTGCAGATACTTACATGCCCCACGGGGTGATTCATGATTCTTCGCAGGAAACAAAAGCTGATGCTAAGGGGGATCCTATCTACATCCTTCCGTGGCGGACGCCATCATCAACAGTGGGCCGCGGGGGACCGACGCCAACCCCATCCAGATCAGCGGCCGAACGCGGCAGCACCGCTCCGAGCGCGGCGAGAGCTTGGGAGCACGTAGCTGTCGTCGCTTGTCTCCGGAGTCTCGTAGAGCTCAGGAGAGCTGCAGGACTCCCAAGGGTTGCTGCTACTGGAGTGATCGCGAGCGGAGCGCGCATCAGCCTCGCGCTCTTCTCCTGAGCAGCACTCCAGGCGACGGCCCTCAGCGTCGAAGACCTTGAAGAAGAGCGTGGAGGCGCTGTCGTACTCGAAGTGGATCGCGAAGGCGCCCCTCGCACGACAGACCTGTGCGATCTCCCCCAGCCGCGGGTCATGAAGATCTTGCCGGTGGGGACCGCTTCGATCTCCGCTCCGGTCGCTGGAGCGCTACAGTCGGCGTGCTGCAGCCAGAGCTCGAGAGGCCCCCTCGGCGGCATCACCTCGGAGAAGAACCGCGGGAAGCGGATCTAGGAGCTTGGTGGCATTGGCGCCCATAGCACCAACTCGCGCGAGGAGTCCGCGGCGTGGACGGCACGCGTCGCCGTGGCGCGGCGACCCCGGATGGGGCGTGAGCGGCCCTGCTCGTCACTTCATCCTCCCGAGCACTCGGCACGGGCGTACAGGGGTAGAAGGTACCCCGGAGGAGGCCGCTCGCACAAAGGCCTCGTCACCACTTGCATCGCCGCTTCGTCACGGTGATGGATCGACCTCTTCTTCGGCGGAAGCGGCTCCGGGATATCCCGGGGGGCTTTCCCCTTCTCTTCGGCGGAGAACCTTCTGATAGGCTCCATTGGAGCAAGCAGCAGAGCAAGGAGGAAGAAGCAAGCAAGCGAGGAAGAGATGGGCAACGGGGGCTCCGCCCCCCCTCTCCATTTATAGCGGAAGCAGGCCAACCGGCACCTCCCACGATCGCAGGTAATGATGGTTTCCCTTGCATGTCGGAGGGACTTGTCAAGTCGTGCAGTTGCCGAGGTAGCGTGGGGAAGCGGAAACTGTTGGGTAACGTAGTAATTTCAAAAAAATTCCTACACACACGCAAGATCATGGTGATGCATAGCAACGAGAGGGGAGAGTGTAGTCTATGTACCCTCGTAGACCGACAGCGGAAGCGTTATGACAACGCGGTTGATGTAGTCGTACGTCTTCGTGACCCGACCGATCAAGCACCGAAACTACGGCACCTCCGAGTTCTAGCACATGTTCAGCTCGATGACGATCCCCGGACTCCGATCCAGCAAAGTGTCGGGGAAGAGTTCCGTCAGCACGAAGGTGTGGTGATGATCTTGATGTTCTACCGTCGCAGGGCTTCGCCTAAGCACCGCTACAATATTATCGAGGAGTATGGTGGAGGGGGGCACCGCACACGGCTAAGAAACGATCACGAAGATCAACTTGTGTGTCATGGGTGCCCTGCCCCGTATATAAGGAGCAAGGGGGGAGGAGGCCGGCCCTAGGAGGGGCGCGCAGGAGGAGTCCTACGCCTACCGGGAGTAGGACTCCCCTCCCTTTCCTTGTCCAATTAGGAGAGGGGGAAGGAAGGGAGAGAGGAGAGGGGGCGCTGCCCCTCCCTCCTTGTCCAATTCAGACTAGGGGGAGAGGGGGCGCGCGGCCTGCCCTGGCAGCCCCTCCTCTTCTCCACTTTAGGCCCATGAGGCCCATTAACCCCCCGGGGGGTTTCGGTAACGCCCCGGTGCTACAGTTTTATCCGAAACTTCCCCGGAACACTTCCGGTGTCCGAATATAGTCGTCCAATATATCAATCTTTATGTCTCGACCATTTCGAGACTCCTCGTCATGTCCGTGATCACATCCGGGACTCCGAACTAACTTCGGTACATCAAAACTCATAAACTCATAATATAAACTGTCATCGAAACCTTAAGCGTGCGGACCCTACGGGTTCGAGAACAATGTAGACATGACCGAGACACGTCTCGGTCAATAACCAATAGCGGAACCTGGATGCTCATATTGGCTCCTACATATTCTACGAAGATCTTTATCGTCAGACCGCATAACAACATACGTTGTTCCCTTTGTCATCGGTATGTTACTTGCCCGAGATTCGATCGTCGGTATCTCAATACCTAGTTCAATCTGTTACCGGCAAGTCTCTTTACTCGTTCCGTAATACATCATCTCGCAACTAACTCATTAGTTGCAATGCTTGCAAGGCTTATGTGATGTGCATTACCGAGAGGGCCCAGAGATACCTCTCCGACAATCGGAAGTGACAAATCCTAATCTCGAAATACGCCAACCCAACATGTACCTTTGGAGACACCTGTAGAGCTCCTTTATAATCACCCAGTTACGTTTTGACGTTTGGTAGCACACAAAGTGTTCCTCCGGCAAACGGGAGTTGCATAATCTCATAGTCATAGGAACATGTATAAGTCATGAAGAAAGCAATAGCAACATACTAAACGATCCGGGTGCTAAGCTACTAATGAATGGGTCATGTCAATCACATCATTCTCCTAATGATGTGATCCGTTAATCAATAGACAAACACGTTCTATGGTTAGGAAATATACCATCTTTGATTAACGAGCTAGTCAAGTAGAGGCATACTAGTGAACACTTTGTTTGTCTATGTATTCACAACATGTATATGTTTCCGGTTAATACAATTCTAGCAATGAATAATAAACATTTATCATGATTAAGGAAATAAAAATAACTTTATTATTGCCTCTAGGGCATATTTCCTTCAGTCTCCCACTTGCACTAGAGTCAATAATCTAGTTCACATCGCCATGTGATTCAACACTAATAGTTCACATCACCATGTGATTAACACCCATAGTTCACATCGTCATGTGACCAACACTCAAAGGGTTTACTAGAGTCAGTAATCTAGTTCACATCTATATGTGATTAACACCCAAAGATACTAAGGTGTGATCATGTTTTGCTTGTGAGATAAGCTTAGTCAACGAGTCTGCCAAAATTCAGATCTGTATGTATTTTGCAAATTCTATGTCTACAATGCTCTGCACGGAGCTACTCTAGCTAATTGCTCCCACTTTCAATATGTATCTAGATTCGAGACTTAGAGAGTCATCCAGATCTATGTCAAAACTTGCATCGACGTAACTTTTTACGACGAACCTTTTGTCACCTCCATAATCGAGAAATATTTCCTTATTCCACTAAGGATAATTTTGACCAATGTCCATTGATCTACTCTTAGATCACTATTGTACTCCCTTGCTTAACACAGTGTAGGGTATACAATAGATCTGGTACACACATGGCATACTTTATAGAACCTATGGCTGAGGCATAGGGAATGACTTTCATTCTCTTTCTATCTTCTGCCGTGGTCGGGCTTTGAATCTTACTCAATTTCACACCTTGTAACACAGCAAGAACTCTTTCTTTGACTGTTCCATTTTTGAACTACTTCAAAATATTGTCAAGGTATGTACTCATTGAAAAAAACTTATCAAGCGTCTTGATCTATCTCTATAGATCTTGATGCTTAATATGTAAGCAGCTTCACCGAAGGTCTTTCTTTGAAAAACTTCTTTCAAAACACTCCTTTATGCTTTGCAGAATAATTCTACATTATTTCCGATCAACAATATGTCATTCACATATACTTATCAAAATGCTTGTAGTGCTCCCACTCACTTTCTTGTAAATACAGGCTTCACCGCAAGTCTGTATAAAACTATATGCTTTGATCATACTATCAAAGCGTTTATTCCAACTCCGAGAGGCTTGCACCAGTCCATAATGGATCGCTGGAGCTTGCACATTTGTTAGCACCTTTTGGATGACAAAACCTTCTGGTGCATCATATACAACTCTTCTTTAGAAATCCATTAAGGAATGCAGTTTTGAATCCATTTGCTGGATTTCATAAAATGCGGCATTTGCTAACATGATTCGGACAGACTTAAGCATAGATACGAGTGAGAAACTCTCATCGTAGTCAACACCTTGAACTTGTCGAAAACCTTTTTGCGACAATTCTAGCTTTGTAGATAGTAACACTACTATCAGCGTGTCTTCCTCTTGAAGATCCATTTAATCTCAATGGCTTGCCGATCATCGGGCAAATCAACCAAAGTCCATACTTTGTTCTCATACATGGATCCTATCTCAGATTTCATGGCTCAAACCATTTTGCGGAATCTGGGCTCATCATCGCTTCCTCATAGTTCGTAGGCTCGTCATGGTCAAGTAACATGACCTCCAGAACTGGATTACCGTACCACTCTGGTGCGATCTCACTCTGGTTTTACCTACGAGGTTCGTAGTAACTTGATTGAAGTTACATGATCATCATCATTAGCTTCCTCACTAATTGTGTAGTAGTCACAAGAACAGATTTCTGTGATGAACTACTTTCCAATAAGGGAGAGGTACAATTACCTTCATCAAGTTCTACTTTCCTCCCTGTCAGTGTCAAAACACGGATCTCGGGTAGGGGGTCCTGAACTGTGCGTCTAGGCCGGATGGTAACAGGAGGCAAGGGGACACAAAGTTTCACCCAGGTTCGGGAGCCCTCTCGATGGAGGTAAAACCCTACGTCCTGCTTGATTAATATTGATGATATGGGTAGTACAAGAGTAGATCTACCACGAGATCGGAGAGGCTAAACCCTAGAAGCTAGCCTATGGTATGATTGTTGTTGTCTATGTTGTCCTACGGACTAAAACCCTCCGGTTTATATTACACCGGAGAGGGTTAGGGTTACACAAAGTCGGTTACAATGGTAGGAGATCTATATCCGTATCGCCAAGCTTGCCTTCCACGCCAAGGAAAGTCCTATCCGGACACGGGACGAAGTCTTCAATCTTGTATCTTCATAGTCCAGGAGTCCGGCTGAAGGTATAGTCCGACCATCCAAACACCCCCTAATCCAGGACTCCCTCAGTAGCCCTTGAACCAGGCTCAATGACAACGAGTTCGGCGGCAGTTTGTCTTCGGCATTGCAAGGCGGGTTCCTCCTCCAAGCACTTCATAGAAGATTTTGAACACAAAGATAGTGTCCGGCTCTACAAAATAAGTTTCCACATATTGCCATAGAGAGAACAAATTAGTTACACAGATCTAATCTGCTGACGTATTCCGTAGTGCGACACACCATGGCCAAGCCTTTATCCGAGTCGTTTCATTATCCCACCTCAGCGCGTTATGCGAGGCGGTTTCCTTGGCACGTCCTGTCAAAGCAGAGATCGTGTCCCCTTATTCCGGGATTCTCATCAATACGGGCGTGGGTAACCCAACCGCGCCATTGATTACAGCGCTTGGAGATAGGCGAGTTTTACCAGGCCGGTGGGGACATGTAGTTGCGTCCACCCATATAAGGGGATAAGGATCCACCTTTCCACCTACGCCTTCTTCCTCCTTTGCCTATCCATTCTTGCGCACTCGAGCTCCAGCGCCCCAGTCCGCACTCACACCTCAACCTTCTCCAGCCATGTCTAGAGGGAGGCAAGTGGATGGTCTCCTCCGTACGGAGGGACATATCAAAAAGCTGAGGAAGGCCGGATACCTGTCTAACGACATCGCGTACCGGCTTCCCGAAAAGGGGCAGCTCATCCCCACCCCTAGGCCCCATGAGAGGGTGGTGTTCCTCCCCCATTTCCTCCGCGGACTGGGCTTCCCTCTTCACCCATTTGTCCGGGGGCTCATGTTCTACTATGGCCCTGGATTTCCACGATCTGGCCCCGAAACTTCGTCCTCAACATCTTGGCGTTTATCGTCGTGTGCGAGGCCTTCCTCCGCATCCGCCCCCATTTCGGCCTATGGCTCAAGCTTTCAACGTCAAGCCGAAGGTGGTGCGCGGCAACCAGGCGAGTGCGGAGGCGCCATGGTTGGCAAGATGGCCAATGTTATGGCTCGAGGGCTCCTTTGTGGAGACCCTGAAGGGGTGGCAATCGGGGTGGTTTTACATCACCGAGCCGCGCGACGCCGAATGGGTCGCACCCCCCGAGTTTCGATCCGGACCCCCTACACGCTCACCTCCTGGAAGGAGACGGGCCTGTCTTGGGGTAAAAAAGGAGAGCTGACCAGACTCCAAACATGCATCCAAACCCTGGTGGACAAGAAGCTCAAACTTGTCAACGTAGTCCAAGTTATGCTCATCCGCCTGATCCTCCCGTGTCAACAACGGGCTTTCACCTGTGGGAGTTTCGACCCGGCGCGGCACCAAACTCTGAGCAGGCTCTTCGACACGACATACGAAGATGCCTGGAAGGTGCTTTTCAAAGGGCGCCGAGGCCCCGCATCCGCTACCGAGGATCGCGGATTCAGTGCGCAGCGTCACGCTCTCGCGGTAAGTTGTTTTTTCCTTTTACAGGTATCAGTTTTTCATAGTTTGACTCCATGTGGGATCTAAGCTCCCTTACCTTTGACAGATTGGCAGGTGACGTCCAGACAGATCAACTGTCCGGCTCCTTTGCCCGAAGGCCCAGCGGACGCTCGCTGGCGAAGCTGCTGGTTCCGGCACCCTATGTGGTGCCGGAGAAGAAGGCCGCAAAAAGGCCGCGGGGACTCGAAAGAGTTGCCCGGCGCCAGGAGGTGTCGGATCCATCATCCGGCGGTTTCGAGGCGCATTCCTCTCGTGAAGACGAGGAGGAAGAAGAAGAACCTCTCCCCCTCCAGCGGGAGGAGAGAAGAAAAGGAAGGCCGCCCTCTCTGGGGAGGCCGGAGGGTCCAAGAAGGGGAAAACCCTTCCTCCGGACTACTCCACCAACGCCGACGACGGCGGAGAGGAGTGGCAGCCCAGGGCCAAGCCCCTGGAAAATCGTAAGTATCCGGATACCAGAGTAATTCATAGTATTCGTTTATTGCACAACTTTCCCTTACGCCGAATATGTTTATGCAGCCCACCCAAAGACCGCTCGACGCGTCGTCGAGCGGCTCACTGGATTCGTCGGATGTGAACTCGCTTCCGACGGCTTCCTCCCCCCCCCCTGGACGACACCAAAGTGTTGTCCCAACAGGTTCCAAGCCGGGAGGAGGTGGTCCTGGAGGCGCCGCAAGGCGACCTCCCGGACTCCAGGAGTAAAGGGGATGAAACCCCCCAGGGCTCCAAGTCCGCTCTAGGCCGGACGCCGCTCGGAACCTTCAAAGGTTCCAGAGTCCGGCGGGGGACCTCCTTCCAAGAGGAGCAAGTCCATCCGTGCCGGGCCCCCGTGCAACCTGGAGGCGCCGGACAATATGTTGGAGGCGCTCCAAGGCGCCTCCATCGACGAGGAGCACCGCACTATTATGAGTGCGGTGGTCCAGAAGGTTTAGTCCGCCAAGAGCGGACTGACTGAAGCTTGTACTAGCCTTTTGACAGGATTTGAGGTAAGTAAAGAATGTGTAAATAATATTACCGCATAGACAGTAGCCCCTCATTGCTCATGTTTGTGCGTCGGGAAGAAAAGCCGTAGATGGATCACATGTACCGAACTGGGATCTAACAAAATGACGTATATGCATATGAGGCGTTCCTGTGGCCAACAGGACGTCGGTTCCAAGCCTGGGAGGAGGTGTATGTCCTGGAGGGCCTCAAGGAACCTTCTTTTCCGGGAGCTCCAGGAGAACTAAAGTTAAGCGTGAAACCCCCCAGCTTGGCTAGTAGTCGCTTAGGACGGACCGACCGCTCCGGAAGTTGCTCCCGGGTGCGCAAGTGAGGTTCAAGTCCTAGGATCTGGGGGACCTCTAGATCCCGCCAGGAGTAACGACCACCGGCGGGTGTGTCTGGGGCGTTACACCCCCGTCCAACCGGGGGCGTCGGACAATTTGTTGGAGGTGCTCGAAGGCACTCCATCGACGAGGGGCACCGCACTATTATGAGTGCAGTGGTCCAGAAGGTTCAGTCCGCAAGAGTGGGACTGACTGAAGCTTGTACTAGCCTTTTAATAGACTTTGAGGTAAGTAAAGAATGTGTGAATAATATTACCGCATAAACAGTAGCCCCTGATGCTCTGTTGGGCGTTCGGGAAGAAAAGCCGAATAGAGGATCAAAGAATTCGCAGGAGTCTAACAAAAGGAGTCAATATGCGTATGCAGGCTTCTCTACTGGCGTCCGCCGCACTGACTGCGGAAGTGGACACGCTGAAGCAGAGCCTCGAGAAGTCCGAGCAAGAGCTCGGGCGTGCCAAGAAGCAGCTCGAGGAGAAGGAAGTAAGAAATACCTTGTTTGAATATGTATAAAAAAGGTGCAATTGCAAAAAATGACAGGACTATCATGGCTATTGTAGGGGCCACGTCTGAGGTGGCGACCCTAAGAAAGGAGCTGGCTCGAGGCCGAGAAGAGGGTGGCCGCGGAGCGCACGAGCGGGAGAAGTATGAGGCCGAGGTTGGCAAAGTGCGGCAAGAGCTCCAGGTTCTCATGGAGAAACATGAGAGTTTGGAGCTTGACTCGAAGACGCGAGCGTCCGAGCTCGCGGCGGCTATTGAAAATGCCAAGTCTGCCAAGACCGAATCCCAGAAGACCCTCCAGGGGTTGGATGAGGTGAAGAAGATAGCGGCGGGTAGGATTCTTTTATGCAAAGCAACATATAAACGTGAGTTACTTGTACTTACCCGATCCGGAGCTCTCCAGGAGCGTTCGCAGATCTTCCCCGGAGTGTGTCCGATGCCGCCGCATTCTATCGAGCCGAGGAGGGCAGCTCGACCGAGAAGGTGTTCTGGTCTCAGTATGCTGAGGCCGACACCCCGTAGCCCCTGAGCGACCAGCTGAAGCAACTGGTCGAACTCCACAAGGCGGCCGAACAGGCCATGAAGGGCCTCTTTCGGCTATGGCCTGGAGAGGCTTGCATGGGAGCTATTTCGGGCTGGTGCGTGGCTTGTGGAGGCCTGTCCAAGGCTCGAAGTCATCAAGCGCTCCGTCTGCATTGAAGGTGCCCGTAGGGCCCTTGCCCGTGCTAAGGTGCACTGGGGCAAGCTGGATGCTGAGAAGCTTGTGAAGGACGGGCCACCGCCGGGGAAAGAGCATCGCAAGCCCGAGAATTATTATAAGGATGTTCTGAAGGGTGCCTGCCTTGTGGCGGCGGATGAATGTTCTAGGGATGTAATTTTTGAGTGAAACTTGCTCGTTTTGTCCTGTGCGCTGGAAACTTGTTCATATGCGCTAAGCAATGCTATTTGTAATTTAAAATATTACCTTCTGTGCGGCTGTTTATCAATTCTGAGAGATGGCGAGTCGTCGGCTTCTGCCCCCGTGCCGCTAGTGCTGGGGTGTTCGGGGATAAACCTGAGCGCTCTTTTTCCCATGTTTGGGTCCTTCGAGGGAGGCGCTCAGCCCAACGAACAAGGCAATCGACTATAATGCATGAACACTCTCCACTTAGCCATAGAAATTCTTAAATTTTAAATTTCGGCGAAGGCCCCTGGTATTCGGAAGACCGAGTTCGGGCGCTATCCACGCCTTGGCCGGACAGAGCTGGCTCCTCACCCTAAGTGGCATAAGTCTTTAGGGACTCGAAAGACCTCTCGAACAGCGACCAGCTCTCGCCTCATCATGACAGTCAGTTTTAGCTTTCTCCACTGAGGTGCTCGGCCCAGCTCAACTGGGGCACAATCGCAGTGGTTCTCCTAGTGCTACCTTAGCCGATATAGTGGAACGTAAGGCACCAAAACATAGGAGCCGGGAAAACCCAACTATTGACCCAAGACATGATTCGGAGCCGATGCATCTAATGCTATAAGTTCGGGGTGCCGCACTTGTTAAAGTGTTCGAACTTCTCACACCATATTGAGGGGTACTAAAGCCCCTGGCGTATTTTGGCCGTACCAACGTGTACGGGTGCAACATGTCGTTAAGGAACATATATATATATATAAGGTAATGCAAAAATAGACAAAAGCTATGCATTGTTTATTAAAAAGGGGCCGCGGTCAAAGCAGAACGATACAAATAATGCGATAAGTGGAAGGTTGGACTATTTAACATATCCGTTCCAGGGACAAGCTGCGGAATAGTATGCGGAACATGTATACTGCTCGTGATAGAGACCACCTGGGAGTTCCGTGATGCGGCGTGGCTTGTCTACTTCCCCTGGTTCTTGCATCGTTTGTGCGGCAATTGAACTGCCGAACAGGCCTTCCGAAGGATGGAGTCCTGAAAGTAAGAGAAAATTAAAAAATCGGCAGCCCCTGGTACGGTTTAAGCCGCGTTTCGGGCGTGCCATAATGGTGCCCCTCCCCCTGTACCCATGGTATCTCTAGAGCATAGTTATGTATGCGAAGTACTGGCGTCGCCTTTTTGCGGGGGTTGGGGTTGGGGCCGCATTGCTACGCCTGCTCGGATCATGCCAGGCGGTCTTGTTGTAGGTTACTCCGGGCGCGCTTGACGGTGTCCGGTCGTTTAATGGCCGGACTGGAGAATTGGCTGGAGAGGCTTCTTTGTACTTCCGTTGCAAGGGCCGCCGTGTGCTCCTCCGTTTGGAGGGAGCGTTCGGTGTTTCCATTGACCGTAATTACTCCTCGAGGGCCTGGCATCTTGAGCTTAAGGTATGTGTAGTGCGGTACCGCATTGAACTTGGCGAATGCGGTTCGCCCGAGCAGTGCGTGATAACCACTGCGGAACGGGACTATGTCGAAGATTAACTCCTCGCTTCGGAAATTATCCGGAGATCCGAAGACCACTTCAAGTGTGACTAAGCCTATGCAGTTGGCCTCTACACCTGGTATTACGCCTTTAAAGGTCGTTTTGGTGGGCTTAATCCTCGAGGGATCTATGCCCATTTTACGCACTGTATCCTGGTAAAGCAGGTTCAGGCTGCCGCCGCCGTCCATAAGGACTCTAGTGAGATGAAATCCGTCAATAATTGGGTCTAGAACCAATGCGGAAAATCCACCATGACGGATGCTAGTGGGATGGTCCCTTCGATCAAAGGTGATCGGGCAGGAGGACCATGGGTTGAACTTTGGGGCGACTGGCTCTACCGCATATACGTCCCTTAGCACGCGCTTCTGTTCCCTTTTGGGGACGTGGGTTGCGTATATCATATTCACCGTCCGCACTTGTGGGGGAAAACCCTTCTGTCCACTGTTGTTTGGCGGCCGGGGCTCCTCGTCGTCCTCGCTATGCGGCCCCTTGTCTTTGTTTTCGGCATTTAACTTGCCTGCCTGCTTGAACACCCAACAATCCCTGTTGGTGTGATTGGCCGGTTTTTCGGGGGTGCCATGTATCTGGCACAAGCGGTCGAGTATTCGGTCCAAACTGGACGGGCCCCTAGGATTCCTTTTGAATGGCTTTTTCCGTTGACCGGATTTAGAGCCTCTGAATCTGGCATTAACTGCCGTATCCTCAGTATTGTCTCCATTAATGTGGCACTTCTGCTTGTTGCGACGCGACCTGCCACTGTTGTCCCTGGTGTCCGAATTACCAGGGTTCTTGGTCATGTTGTTGCTACGAGTGAGCCAACTGTCTTCTCCCGCGCAAATGCGGGTCATGAGTGTCGTGAGTGCTGCCATAGATTTCAGCTTTTCCTGTCCAAGGTGCCGGGCCAGCCACTCATCACGGATATTGTGCTTGAAGGCTGCTAGGGCCTCCGTGTCCGGACAGTCGACTATTTGATTTTTCTTTGTTAGGAACCATGTCCAGAATTTCCTGGCCGATTCCTCTGGCTGCTGAATTACATGACTTAGGTCATCGGCGTCTGGGGGTCGCACATAAGTGCCCTGGAAATTGTCGAGGAATGCGGCTTCCAGGTCCTCCCAACAACTGATTGATCCTGTTGGCAAGCTGTTAAGCCAATGCCGAGCTGGTCCTTTAAGCTTGAGTGGGAGGTATTTGATGGCGTGGAAATCATCACCGCGGGCCATGTGGATATGAAGGAGATAATCCTCGATCCATACCGCAGGATCTGTTGTGCCATCATATGATTCGATGTTTATGGGTTTGAAACCCTCAGGGATTTTATGATCCATTATTTCGTCTGTGAGGCATAGTGGGTGTGCGGCGCCTCTGTACTGGGCTATATCACGACGTAGCTCCAATGAGCTTTGTCTACTGTGTTTGGCCCTGCCAAATTTGTAGCCGGCGTGACAGTTATCGTCTCGAACCGTGGGGCGCCACGCAATCCGTAGATCGATCTTGTTTGCCTTGCCTTGTCCTCCAACATATCTCGTAAGTCCGGTGCATATTCCCGTGCCTTGGTACAGGGTGCGGCTTGAGTGGAGGGCCGAGAGGCCTCTCTGTCACGGCCACGAGGTGGTCGGTCGGCCGCATCAAGTGCTTCCTCCTCTAATCGGGGTAGCAACCTGCGTTTTGGGTAGCTCTTGGAGGGGCGTTCGAGTTTATGCTCTTCGGCCGCAAGGACTTCAGTCCATCTGTCGACTAGCAAATCTTGATCAGCTCTAAGCTGTTGCTGCTTTTTCTTAAGGCTTCTTGCCGTGGCCATAAGCCTGTGTTGAAAACGCTCTTGCTCGACGGGATCCTCTGGCACGACGAATTCGTCGTCGTGAAGGCTTGCCTCATCTTCGGAGGGAGGCATATAATTATCGTCCTCGACCTCTATGTCAGCCACTTTCTCATGAGGGCTGGTTTCTCCATCCTCCTATGCTAAATCTCGCTGGAGGGGGTTTTCTTCGGTGCTTTTCAGAGTATTATTATCTCCCGAGCTGGAATTGCCGCATTTGTTTTGGCGGGATTTTGAGTGGCGCCGCTGACGCCGGCGCTTAGGCTGTTTCTTGGAGGGGTCATCCTCTGCTGTTCCGTCGCCATCTCCTTCTTTTGGGGTGTCCACCATGTATATGTCATATGACGAGGTGGCTTTCCAGGGCCTAGTGGGCGCTGTTTCTTCATCATATCCTTCATCGGCGTCCATACCGTCGATGTCTTCGGAGTCGAAGTCGAGCATGTCGGTTAAATCATCGACAGTGGCTACAAAGTGGGTGGTGGGTGGGCTTTGAAATTCTTCATCGTCCGAATCCCAACCTTGCAGACCGTAGTCCGGCCAGGACTCTCCTGATAAAGAGAGAGACTTCAGTGTCTTTAGAATATCGCCGAAAGGCGAGTGCTGAAAGATGTCCACGGCAGTAAACTCCATGATCGGCGCCCAATCGGATTCGATCGGCAGGGGCGCAGAGGGTTCGGAGTCCGGAGAGGAGTCTGGCTCCTTGGAGTCACGAGTCTCGCGGAGTGCAGGGCTGGTGTTCGGCTCAATCACCGTTGGGATCGCAGCCCCCGAGGCGGCGTCCAACCGCCCATCCTCAATCAGCGCAGTTGGCTTCGAATTAAGGGTCGAAGCCGATGCGGGTGCGGCCTCTAGGGCACTGTTCGGTGGCAGAGCTAGATCATGCTCGTCGGGACAGTGCGGCGCGCTCGGCAGTGGCTCGAATCCGTCAAAGATCAAGTCCCCGCGGATGTCAGCCGTGTAGTTTAAACTCCCAAATCTGACCTGACAGCCAGGGGCGTAGCTTTCGATCTGCTCCATATGGCCAAGTGAATTGGCCCGCAGTGCGAAGCCGCCGAAGACGAAGATCTGTCTGGGGAGGAAGGTCTCACCCTGGACTGCATCACCATTGATCATAGGCGCCATCGAGCCTGACAGCGACGACACAGAGGAATCTTAATGAAAGCACCAATGTCGGTGTCAAAACCGGCGGATCTCGGGTAGGGGGTCCCGAACTGTGCATCTAGGCCGGATGGTAACAGGAGGCAAGGGACACGAAGTTTTACCCAGGTTCGGGCCCTCTCGATGGAGGTAAAACCCTACGTCCTGCTTGATTAATATTGATGATATGGGTAGTACAAGAGTAGATCTACCACGAGATCGGAGAGGCTAAACCCTAGAAGCTAGCCTATGGTATGATTGTTGTTGTCTATGTTGTCCTATGGACTAAAACCCTCCGGTTTATATTGACACCGGAGAGGGTTAGGGTTACACAAAGTTGGTTACAATGGTAGGAGATCTGTATATCCGTATCGCCAAGCTTGCCTTCCACGCCAAGGAAAGTCCTATCCGGACACGGGACGAAGTCTTCAATCTTGTATCTTCATAGTCCAGGAGTCCGGCTGAAGGTATAGTCCGGCCATCAGGACACCCCCTAGTCCCACTCACTTCTTTCGAGAGAAACTCCTTCTCTAGAAATTTTCCGAATTTAGCAAAAAAAGTCTTTCCTTCGGATCTGTGATAGAAGGTGTATCCAATAGTTCCCTTTGGATATCCTATGAAGACGCACTTCTCCGATTTAGGTTTGAGCTTATCAAGTTGAAACTTTTTCCCATAAGCATTGCAACCTCAAACTTTAAGAAACGACAGCTTAGGTTTCTTGCTAAACCATAGTTCATACGGTGTCATCTCAACGGATTTAGATGGTGCCCTATTTAACGTGAATGTAACTGTCTCTAATGCATAACCCCAAAATGATAGTGGTAGATCGGTAAGAGACATCATAGATCGCACCATATCTAATAAAGCACGGTTATGACGTTCGGACACACCATTATGCTATGGTGTTCCAGGTGGCGTGATTAGTGAAACTATTTCACATTGTTTTTAACTAAAGGCCAAACTCGTAACTCAAATATTTTACTTCTGCGATCATATCGTAGAAACTTTTATTTTTGTTATGATGATTCTCCAATTCACTCTGAAATTCTTTGAACTTTTCAAATGTTTCAGACTTGTGTTTCATCAAGTAGATATACTCATATCTGCTCAAATCATCTGTGAAGATCAGAAAATAAT
>NC_053023.1:449871720-449894288 GCF_003073215.2 Triticum urartu | reverse complement strand
GGCATATCATCAAAAACGACTTCTACAAGCTTTGTGAGGAATTCTAGAGTGGCAACTTAGACCTCGCCAGCATCAACTCAGGTTTCATCACCCTCATTCCCAAAATCAACTCCCCCGAGACTGCAAATGACTTCAGACCGATCACGCTCCTTAACTGTTGTCTGAAGATCATAACAAAGATCTTGGCTAATCGGCTGCAGAAAATTGTGCTCAAAATCGTGCACCGAAACCAATACGGTTTCCTTCGCACCCGCACCATTCAGGATTGCCTCGCTTGGGCCTTCGAATACATATATCAGTGCAAGCTATCCGGTGCTCCAATCATACTACTCAAGCTTGACTTCGCCAAAGCGTTCGACACCATCGAACACCCTGCCATGCTTGCTATCATGAAACAAATGGGATTCGATGATAGATGGCTCAACTGGATCAAGAACATTTTTGAGTCAGGCACTTCTTCTTTGCTTCTGAATGGTGTCCCGGGCCGACAATTTCACTGCAAACGTGGCGTTCGTCAGGGAGACCCACTTTCTCCTCTCATTTTCGTCCTTGCTGCCGACCTCCTACAAGCTGCCATAAATGATGCGTACAGACAACACACGATCCAGCTCCCGATCCCTTGCAATCAACCAACTGATTATCCTGTGGTACAATACGCTGACGACACCATTTTGTTGATGCCTGCATGTCCCAAACAAGTCAAAACCATGAAACAGCTGCTACTGGACTATGCTGATTCCATCGGTCTAAAGATAAACTTCCAAAAGTCATTGCTCATACCACTCAATATACAGGAGGACATGGTTGACCAACTCACCCAAATTTGGGGATGCACTAAGGGTAAAATTCCCTTCACCTACCTTGGCTTGCCAGTGGGCACCACCAAGCCGACCATGGTGGATTTGATGCCACCAGTGGAAAGAACTAAACGAAGGCTATCTTCCTCCCTTTGTATGCTGGATCATGGGTCCAAACTGACTCTCCTAAACTCACTCATAACATACATGCTCATTTACCCGATGTGTACGCTGAAATTCCCCCCCCCCCAATTGATTGAACACCTGGACAAAATCAGAAGGTGTTGCTTGTGGCGCAAGAAAACTGACCAGGGGGGAAAAGCAACCTCCCTAGCTGCATGGGACTTAGTCTGCCGCCCCAAGAAATGTGGAGGCCTAGGGATCCTCGATATCAAAACCCAAAACACAGCTCTACTTCTCAAGTTTCTGCACAGCTTCTACAACAAACATGACATCCCCTGGGTCCATCTGATTTGGAATACTTACTACAACAACAAGGTGCCTCATGCCACGGATACTTGTGGCTCTTTCTGGTGGCAAGATGTCATGAACTTGAGCGACATTTATCATGGGATCACTATGGTACAAATTGGCGCAGGCGACACCGCACTGTTCTGGAAAGATCTTTGGAGTGACCAGCTGAACGAAGAAGCCTTCCCCCGGGCTTTCTTACTCACCAAACTTGAGAATGCTTCGGTTGCTGACTTCATGGCAATAACCAACATCCACACTGGCTTTCACCTCCCCCTGACTCCGCTGGCACGGCAAGAACTTCAACAACTACAGGCCCAAACGGCAGACACCACCCCTGACAGCGACAAACTTGACAAGTGGACCTATCCCTGGGGAGCCAAGTACACTTCGGCTAGATACTATAAATTCTTCTTCAGGAATGTCTTGGCTGATCCAGCCTTTGCTTGGATATGGGACTCCAAATGCACGTCCAAGATCAAAGTGTTTGCATGGCTACTCCTAGCAGACAGAATCAACACGAGAAACATGTTGAAAAGGAGGCACTACAACGTCGGCAACAATGTCAACTGTGCTATTTGTAGCTGCAATGAAGAAAAGACCGTTGAGCACCTTTTCTTCAACTGCCCCTTTAGCCGAAGATGCTGGAATGCGCTTGGTATCTCTTGGCCAAATGATGGAAACAGATTGCAGCTTATCCGAGGCGGAAGACTCCGTTGGCCCTCACCATTGTTCATGGAAATCTTCATGTTATCCGCCTGGAGTATCTGGAAAGAACGAAATGGAATTATCTTTAGAGGCATCCACCCCACCTTCACCTCTTGGAGATCTAGACTATGAACTGACCTAGATTTACTACGCCATAGGGTCAAGCCCCCCCTAGTAGAGTTTATCTCTGCCTTCATTGTAACACATTTGTAACCACCTACACTTTACTCCCCCCTCTGGGGGTGCTCTCGCACACCCTTGTAATTATCCACCTTGTAATCATGTAAACTAACACTCTGACAAAGTGATATAATATATGTGTCAGTAGGATCCTTTCCTACTGTCTTTGACCCCTCAAAAAAAACTAGGCTAGGAGATTCCCATTGCCGGGCTGCCCGAGAGGCTCGCAACGTTGCGTACGAGCTGGGCGCAAGTAATTGGGCTGAGTCTAGTACGGAGGGGTGTGGGCCGCTTCGCTAACCAGCAACTTGCACACTGAATAGGATTTGGAGAGCAACTAATTAACGAGCGCTCCTTCGGGATCCTCACAACGATCAGGATCACTTGGCGCACTCTCAGCCGCCCGTCACGTGTAGCGCTCTGTGCTCTCCCTCCAGATTTTGTATTTTTATTTTTTCGCACGTGTTTTCGGCCTTTTCAATCGTTTTTTGGGTTTTTTCGACGTTTCGGTTTTCCATCGGTCTTTCTTAGCTTTTAGAAGAAAAAATTTAAAATTTTATTTTATGCGAATAAACATGTTTTCTTTTTTTTTCTGTGAGAGTCACGATTTTCCATCCGTGGGAGGCACTATTTTGGTTTCGTGAGAGTCACGGGCGTGTCACTCGAAAACGAAAAAAACGCATTTTTTTTATTGTTTTTCCATCCGTGAGAGGCACAGTTTTGCTTCCGCGATAGGCATGGTTGTGCTTTCGTGAGTGTCACGGCTGTGCCTCTCGGAAACGGAAAAAACGCGTTTTTTGTTTTTTTTCTTCTTCCATTAGAGGCACAGGTTTGCTTCCGCGAGAGGCACAGTTGTGCTTTCGCGAGAGGTACGGCGGTGCCTCTCGAAAAAAAGAAAAAAAACGCGTTTTCTATTTGTTTTTCTCTTCCGTGAGGCACAGTTTAGCTTCCGCGAGAGGCATAATTGTGCTTTCGCGAGAGGCACGGCCGTACCTCCTCGAAAAAGCCAAAAAAACACGTTTTCTTTTTTCCTTCCACGAGAGGTACGGTTTTGTTTTCGCGAGAAGCACAGTTGTGATTTCATGACAGGCATGGACATGCCTCTTTCGGAAAGGGAAAAAATTTGTGCTCCAAGTTCGGTTTTTTCATCCGGTTTTTTTCATCAAAAAAAGTTCGTCAAAACCTATCAACATGGGATCTAGTTTTAAAGTTCTTGACAGAACGAATCCAACGATGAAAACGGTTCAAGATTTGGACGCACGATTTAACAGATAAAATGTTTTGAATAGACAGATATATGAAAAAAAAAGGAAAACTCTTAAGTTGCGACTAGTAGGGCACAATGTAGAAAGGTGGGAGTGATTTTTGCAATGAATACTCCTCAATCGCTGCTTCGGACCTAGCCCACGGTGTAGTTGATAGGCCTGCTCTACCATCAGAGAAAATATGTGAGGTCCTGTAGCCGTAGGATTAGAACCAACAACGTAAGGATTGAAGGGAACTCTTAGCCGAACTGAAGCCCACGCTCGAGCGCTTTGGGTCGGAGCATGAACTACTTAAAAATCAAACTCAAAATGAAAAGTTCACAGTAAAACGGTTGAAATGGGAATAGACATATCGACGACAAAGTCAACAGCCTCATGCGTTAACCACGAGACCACACTAAAATTTGTTGCCTCCTATGAAGAAAAAGCTCTATATACAATATAAATATACACTACGAGGAAAAACCTTATACACATAATTTTACTAGCAGCGCAGTTTAAAATAATGCGTTACTGCTACTTAGCAATAGCGCGCATAAAAAAGCGCGCTACTACACTAGTACTACAAATGCTAGGACGTTGCCGACGGAGTAGGTTTAGTAGTAGCCCCGGTTTTTCAAAAGCGCTACTGCTATTGAACTTAGCAGCAGCATTTTTCACCCACCCTTGCTGCTGCTAAGTTTAGTCCACTCGTTGCAACTAATTTAGTCCCACCTCGCTCGGCGAATAGGTGTTTACTACCTTAAATACAATACTTTTCAAACCATCACAACCACTTGGTCTTCATTGAAATCTATGTGTAGTTTTCCCACAAGGCGCTACTGCTACTGGGATAGCAGTAGCACTGCTTTGGTAAAAGGCTCTACTGCTATGGCGTTTAGCGGTAGCGCTTTGTCCTAAAGCGCGCTGCTGCTAAGCCCATCCTATCTTCTCCAACCGGCCACCCCTCACTCTCCCATGTCCACTCCCAGTCTCACTCTCCCGTGCGTTCCGCCGCCGTCGACGTTCAGCCCTCCCCCGCCACCGCATTGTCGTCGCCCCAAGGTATCCTCTCTCTCCTCCTCCCTCCTCCTGCCCCCTCTGGTCTCCCTCCGGCGGCCCTCCTGCCTCCTCCCACCACCACCTCCTCCTCCCTCCGGCGGCCCTCATCCCTCCTCCCACCACCACCTCCTCCTCCCTCCGGCGGCCCTCCTCCTCCCCCTCCTTTCTCCCTCCTCCTCCCTCCTCCCCCCCTCCAGTCACTGCCCCACCTCCATACGCCACCCCTCCCTCCTTCCCCCCCCTCCATCTGTCGCCATCTCGGCCTCCTCGCTCTCTCCTCCCTCCCTCCCTCCTGCCTCCCTCCCTCCCTTCCTCCCTCCTCCCATCCTCTACAAGTTTGTAATTAGGTATAGAAATAGTTTTAGTAATAGAAAATTTTAGTAATATAATTAGGTATAGAAATAGTTTGTAATTTTAGTAATATTAATATAGCTAGTTAAAATTTTACTATAGAACTAGTTTATTTTTAGTAAGAAAATTAATAGAACTAGTTTATTTTAGTAAGTGCTTAGTTGAACTAGTTAAATTAATGTCATTATCGTTTTGTGATCAAAGAATGCTATATGAGATTTGATGATCTAATTAAAAGTTTACTCGGTGGAATATGCAGGCTTTGTAGAGTCGTGTCTCCTTGGAGTGATCGTCATCCGAGCTACCTCTACTTCCTCTACACCCGAGTCGGTGAGCTAAAAGTCCACCTCCTCCTTCTCTACTCCTCGGTGTTGAATAGAGTAGAACTAGGGTATTTAGTTATGCTTCTTAACCAAATGAAATGTTCGGGTTATAAGATATATTGAAATGTTTGGGTGCGAATGCTTATGATAATTGATTCGGATATATGAGAGAAGGGACATCTTTGTATCGCAGGGAAAATCTGTGTGGTCTATGTTTTGCCGGAGTGTTGATTCATTTCTGTTCCGGCAAATTTCGGGTGCTCGATATGTCCTATTTTAGCAAAGATCATGCCAGATTTTTCTGTGAATTTAAGCATGACTTGTGCTAGAATATGTAGGAAATATCAGGTGCCCCGGATTTGCTAGAAAGAGAATTAAACGACATTTCGAGTTGACTTTAAGTCTGTCGGGGCTTCATACATGACAGTCAAAAAATCGGTGAGGGAGAGTCTCCATCATATATGAGAGAAGAAGAATGCCAACTGTTGTCGTGGGGGTTGCTTCTCCTTCTTCTCTTTGTGCTAGACCTTTGTTATGCACTAGGGGAAGAAGCAGTAGCGACCATCATCGACGGTCGAAAAAACGGTGAGGGAGTGTCCACTATATATGAGAGAAGGAGAATGCCGACTGTTGTCGTGGGGGTCACTACTCTTTCTTTGCCTTGTGCTAGATATTTGTAATGCACTAGGGAAAGGAGGAGTAGCGACCATCTCCGACGGTCACAATATCAGAGAGGGAGTGCCCACCATATACGTGAGATGAGAGTTTAGGAAGGAAGACTCGACAGACCTAAGTCAACCCGTTGCATATTGAGTAATAGTGATCTGTGTGTTGAGTTTCCTGGTAGTTGCCTTCGATTGATTTTCAATTAATGTTTCAACTATGAACATAGGAAATGTCTGACGATGAAAAGGATTTCGGTATGTGCGAATACTGCGAAGACGAGCGCGGCCTGTGCGACAGAAATTTCTTAGTTGGTGGTAGGCTCTTCAGCATCAAGCTGGATGAGACCTTCGAAGTGGATACAGTAAGTCACAACGACAAGTCTTTTTTTCGTAATTAAGCATGACTTCTGCTTCTTTTGCTTCAACTTATAATTTTAATGTTTTACTATTCTACCAGCGTATCCCCTGCCATGCAAGAATTTATGTCTTGGATAAAATTGTTTCAGTCATATGAAAACTATGGAGGTAAAGAGAGTTCACTTGAGGACCGAGCATGGTTATACTTTTGCCGAAAAATATAAAATGCAGACACATACACCTATTTTGAATGCAATAAATTGGAAGATCACTATGCAAGGTATGCATTTGAGCCTGATATGCTTATCACTTTTGATATTCGTTCGGAAGATGATATTGAAGGTAATATCGACATCTGGGTCGATGTGCAAACGCCTCCAGTTCTACCATTATGTGAGTTTCTCAACAATATTTATGTCTTGGATATTGTATATTCAAAAAATAGTTGACAACTAATTTCTATTGACAAATTATTTCCATTCAAGCAAACATGTCCGGCGCTTGGTAGACATGACCTACTACTGTCTCGGGGTTGAACTAAACTGCGAGGAGATAAGTCATTATGTTTCATGGCTTGAGGATCTTGATACTGTCAAGACAAATTATTTTCCTGGACAGCAAAGTCCTAATACTCAAAATGTGCGACCACTAGCGTGCGTATTGAACTACGGCCACATCTATTTAGGAAAGATGATAAGATCTTTACTATTTATCCTCTGTGCATCTTTTGCATACATTATTTTTTAAGCTAAACTTCATTGCTAAGTATGTTACTACGATGTTCTTCAACAGGGACTCCTGATGATAGTTGTGCCTCATTAGATCAAGGCTAAAGGTCGCATGAAGATGGTTAACTTACGGCCAAGACATCCTACATTGCACATGAGTGCATTCATGATTTCTAAAAGCGAGCAAGTTTTAATAGTCAAAGACTGGAGCAAAATTGTGAAGGATGACAGAGAATTACTAGGAGGGCAACAATTAGAAGCGCAACCCACAATTAGGAGACAGGTTCATCTGCATGCTCCAATATGATGAAGCAGGAGTGCTACACATATTCTATGCTATTTTACTGAGAGAGAGCAGCAGAGTGATTAGCTAGCTAGAATGAGTTTGAAGATGATGATGTGCTACACTATGACTATGATGATTAAATAGCTAGTGTTGGATGGTAATGACTATGATGATTATTATTAGCTAGTGTTGGTGGTGATTAGATAGCTACACTATGACTATGATGATTAAATAGTGTTGGTGGTAATGACTATGATGATTATTAGCTAGTGTTGTTGGTGATGATATGATGCAAGAGTTTTTATATAATAATGATGATGATAATGATGATGATGATGAGTTATTATATCATTGGGTGAAAGAACCACGGATTAGTTTCAAGTGGATGTATCCTAAGTGACCAAGTCATGGATTATCGTGATCCTAAGTGACTTCATGTAAAAACAATCTCTAAATTGCCACTGTAGGAAACTTGTATAAATGTGTATGAATACGACATAAAATAAAAAAGAAATAAAATACGGAATAATAGTAGTAGCGCAGGCAGTGAGACGGGCTACTAGTATTTACCAGTAGCGCCTTTTGCACGACGCGCTACTACTAAGTAGATATAGCAGTAGCGCGGGCTAGCAAACACTACTGCTAACCTTTATATTGACACGCTACTGCTAGGCTTTTCCCTAGTAGTGATATAGTAGTATTATATTGACACTATAAATTATTTCAATAAAGAAAACGTAATGTTTGAAAAGAATTCACAAAAACCACGAATTTAAAAAAAAACTGAAAAGGTTCTTACCAATTGAAGAAAGTTCACGAAAATGGAAAAAGTTCGTGACTTTGAAAAACAAACTTAACAAATTTGAAAAGGCATAAAATTGAAGAATGTCCATTGATTCGAAAAATAGTTTGAAAAAAGTTCATCAACTTTTAATAAGAAAATTATGAATTCCAAAAAAGTTCTTCAAAAAAATTCAGGGATTTTAACAAAGTCCATCCCTGTTAGCCATGTGAGTTTTGAGTTCCCGGGGCGGACGTGTAATCACAGTGAGCTGCAGTCGGCTCTTTGGAAAGATAGCTCGTCCTTGGCAAGGTCGTAGAGCAGGTGCATGTTCTGCAACTGGAAGTTGCCGATGACGCTCATGCCGTTGGATGTATGCATCACCATGCATGACGTGGAATTATCCAGCCGCACCCAGTAGTTCTCCGGCGGCAGCACCATGTCTGCTTCGCCACTGAAGTGAAACACCAAGGTCGTAGAGCAGGTGCATGTTCTGCACTGTTCTCCCGTTCAGCTGCGTCCGGAGCTCCTTGCTTAGGGGCCAGTAGGCCCCATGGGCCAGAGTCGCAGTGGGGTTGCATGAGTCGATAATGACCCCGCCGCTGCCGTTTTGTTTCAGAGCAAACACCGTCGGTGGGATGAACAGTCTTGTGTGTCCCACACTTATCCCGATGAGTGGGACATAGTAGAATGGGTACTTTTTGGGGACATTCACGAATGACATGGACATCACAGGGCTGCCGCCGCTAAGACTCGCCAAGGCGCCGACAAAAAGGTGGCTGCTGGCACTGGCAGTGGTGTTGCCGCGAAGATAGGGGGTGTGGCAGTAAGAGAACTTTTTGGCTCCAACCTGAGAGATGAGCGATAGGGGCCGCGGACAAGCCCTATGAGACCGGACGCCCTGTGAAGGGACGCCCTATGAGACCGCGGACAAGCACAAGGTGTGGTTGCATGGCACGGGATGAAAGCTGTCCGAGTTGGACGCATTATAGTAGGGCAGGCCCTGCTTGACGCATGATCCTTTGAGGCTGCAGGTGGAACACTGCGTCCAGATGAGGTCGCTGCCTGTGTCGATGAGGGCCTCCGCGCGCTGCGGTGGGTTGCCGATCAAGTACTCAGCGACGTACTGGCTGGTGTTCCAATGGACCGGCATGGCCGTTGGCCATGGCGCGCTGCACGCGCTCCGCCGTGGTGTAGCTCCCCTTGCCATCAACATGGGTGAGCTCCATGTGGAACCCTGCGCTACTACAAGTAACTAGGGTAGCAGTAGTGGAGCACAACACAACAGCGATCAGCACCAGGCTTAGTTCCATTGTTTCACTCGTTGGTTTGGTGCTGGCTCCTCGCCATGTTATATCTTAATTTGCAACTTGTGGCCTAAATTAAATATGCATGTCTACTATTCAAGGTGAATGAGTATGTAGTTTTGCACACAACCACTAATGCAAAGAAATAGAAACAGATGGCGAATCAATTTAAAAATCAAAATATTAATGCAATTAATTAGACAAATAGTTAATTAAATGTGCAATTAAATAGATCTAATAAAATAGGGATTTTTGTGCTGAATTAATTGAAAAATCAATTCATTGATATGAAGGCTAATAATTAGGCCTACAGACAATTAGAAGTGTAGCTATTTTCCAGTTAATAAGACAATTAATGAATTAGGCAGAAAATTAATCACACTGAATCAACCATATAGCCATTAATGTGAAAACAATTTAAAAAAAACTAGCGCCTAATCAATTTGAAAATCAAATCATTAATACAATAAATCTGCTAGACGGTTAATTACATGTACAATTCATTAGGTCCATTTAAAAATAGATTTTTTTCCCGCTTAATCTCTATTATTAAAGACGTATATGTGTGTAGTCATTCGCCATAACCATTAATGCAAAAATTAGAAACAGAGTAACACAATTAATTAGGTACATTTCAATAGGAATTTTTTGCATCCAATCAATTTCAAAACTAAGGTATTAATGCAACTTATTAATTAGTTAGACAATTAATTAGCCCTACAGGTAATTAGAAGTACTCCCTCCATTTGTATATAAGGCCTAATGTGTTTTTCTAGACTAATTTTGACCATACGTTAGAGCAATAATATATAACATGCATGTAACCCCAAGCACACCGTTAAGTTCATATGTGGAAGGAGTATCTAATGATATAATTTTCATATGATAATCTTATATATTATAAATCTTATCAGTAGTCAAAGCCAACCTCGAAAAATGCAATAGGCCCTATATATATGGATGAGTGAGTAGGGATTTTCTTCGCGCAGAATCAGTTTAAAAGCGCTCGTGGGTGAGGAAGGCCAGCCGACTTTCGCTGGCATTGTCGAGTACTAGCGGGCTCTTAGGGCATGGCGGACCAATGCTTGCCACCATGGACAACGGCCAACAAGCCCTCGCGACATGGGCGACCAAGCGCTCGCCCAGATGGATGGCGATCGTGCTCTGCAGAACGTCCACACACTCGACGGTAGCTCACTGGAGGACGAGCAAGTAGTGACGTTCGAGGGCTCCAATTGCGCCTTCGAAGACAATGATGATGATCGAGGACAATCGGCCAAACGACACCATTTTTTTATATTGTTCTATCCTGTAGCAACGTACGAGTATGTATGTAGTTAGTCTGGATAATATGTGGAAACAAACCAACTAACGGAGGATCAATTATGATACATTCATAATTTAATACACTAGCTAGTATAATCAAGTCTTGGGTGCCCACTAGTAGAAAAAGGGCCTGTTGTCCCGGTTCGTAAGGGCCTTTTCCCGGTTCCTGAACCGGGACTAAAGGGTCGGTACTAATGCCCTGTCCCTTTAGTCCCGGTTCAATCCAGAACCGGGACAGATGGGCCTCCACGTGGCCTGTGCGCGGAGCCCAGGCAGGAGGGCCTTTGGTCCCGGTTGGTGGCACCAACCGGGACCAATAGGCATCCACGCGTCAGCATTTCTGTGGCTGGGGTTTTTGTTTTTTTAAAGGGGGGGTTGGGGGTTTTGGGGGGTTAATTTAGGTGTTTCATATATTGTGTTAGCTAGCTATAATTAATAGAGAGAAGTGTCCTCTCTTATGTCCGTGCTTGGTCGACGCTACGTACTATACATACGTATAGAGAGGACTAGACACGCTAGCTAGCTAGTAAGCAAACGAAGGAAACAGAAGATCGTCATGAACATATATGCATACAGAGAGAAGTGATATCGACCACCTCTCCTTCTCCGAGAGATTGGTCGAACAACAAGTTCTCGTATATCTATCCGACACTACCGGCTACATATATACAATAATTATCTCTTACAAATATAATCTCCTAACATACGGACTCATGGTCCACATAGTATTCTCCGTCTTCAGCGATCACGTGGTCAAGAAAGAATGCCGCCAATTCCTCTTGAATTGCTCGCATGCGAGCTGGTGCTAGGAGTTCATCCCGCTTCGAAACATCTAATTTGAAGAAGGGGGTCAATACATATATATATGAATGAATGAAACTCAACACAAATGATGGTAATAAAATAAAATTGTGAATGTTGTTATTTACGCATTCATATTATTCGTCAGAGTAGCCCCGCTCACAGGTCGTGTGGCGGATGGACTCGCAAACGTAGTATCCACAGAAATCATTACCTTGTTCCTGCCACAACCACTTTACAAGAAATAGAGGTCAATCAAACTGATAAGCAAGAATGCCAAATGGTATTGATGAAACTAGTGCTTGAATCAATAGGAGATGCACGGAACATGCTACTATAGTACTTACTTTCGGGTGTCTAAATTGCAGCTTCTTCGGGAGTCCCGGAGCTTTTTTGGTGAATTTTCTCCAAACCCTGCCAGACAAAGAAAACAATTACTTGATATATCAGGAAATGAACAAAGTTGCTGATATGGTGGATAATGATCGATTTAACTTACTTCTCGAGCATTTGAGTCATGTCCGCATAGTCCTGGGGATCTTTTCGTCTTGAGTCTAAGACGGTTACTAGTCCCTGCTCAAGCTTAATCTCTAGGAGAATATAGTGGAAACTGCACACGCATGCATAACTCATCAATTACATTACTATAACCTTGACTAATATATAAGGGAAACCGAATACGCACAAGACAGTAACACTCACTTGAAGTTGTAAGGAAAGAGTATTATATCTTTGTTTTCATTTATTACCAACGATCGTAGCAAGTTGGCCTCGGTATCTGCGGCATGAAATTTAACCTGAGTTGCATCTATGATATTTGTGTTAATGAACCCAATATCACTGATTTGTCTTTTCTTCAATTCGACGATCTTCAATCTGCATAATATAGTGAGGATAATTATAAATACATGCAATGAAAGAGCTGAGCTATATAGAGAGACTTAATGACAGAAGTAGTACTACTTACAGACAGTAGCAGGTGACCGTTGCTTTATCGAGGGCCAATTGATTGAAAAACTGAAAGAACTCCTCAAATGGAACAGGCAACAGATTAATTCCAACGAGATCATGCTCCTTTTTAACTCTCACATACAAAGTACTCCTCCCCCCAGACTCTCTGCAGATTTTCAAGTACCAATCATGCAATCTTCGCATCATCATTGATAGAGATCTTTCATCTTTGACGAGAGGCTTCCCGTACTCGTATCTTTGTATCTGCACCTCCATGAAATCATAATGTACATTGTCGGGTAGGTAATCTCCAAGATTGCTATAACCGGGCACCATCCTCGGATCATTAGCGACGATGTATCTAGGCACCTTGAGCGGGGGGCACGATTGCTTCCCTTGTTCGCCGAGCTGGGCAATTTGTTTCCCAGCTCGTCATTCTTTCAGCCTTTGATCACTGACAGTACTTCCCGACCGCTCCGCTTCGGCAAATTCCTTTCCAATAATGCGCTCATAGTTTCCTTTCGGCGGAGACTTGGGTGGTTTTGTCAGGGCAGCCAGAGTGCGCTTCGCTTTCACCGGATCTACCTTCTCCTCCGGAGGTGGATGTTTCTTTGCTTTCACCCCTTCAAAGAAGTTCCTCACTTCTTCTCGCGTGATCTCGGTGTTGTCCTCCGGGGTCCTCTCGTATGGTAACTTCTCTGGAGTCTTCAGAGAAGGACCGAATCTGTATGTCCTCCCGCCTCTGGCTGTACTGCTAGACGCCGGCAGAGCAGACGGAGCGGTTGTCTTCTTTACTTGATTACGAGGCGGAGGAGACGGACTACGACGCGCCGGAGCAGCCGGAGCGGCGGCAGGTCTCTTCCGCCCTTGCTGACGAGGCGGAGAAGGAGGAGGCTGGCTGCTCGGGCGCGCCGACGCAGGCGGAGTGCCGCCACGCACCGGAGAAGGAGCCGGCCGAATGCCCTGATCGTCACTCGCCGGAGGAGGAGGTGGTGGAGGAGGCGGAGTCCCCTGACTCGCCGGAGGAGGAGGAGGAGGCGGAGGCGTCTAGTTCGGAAGGTGGATGAGCTCCATCCGCCATAGGCATGGAGTCTTCAGAGTAGAACCCAGCCGAGTCACCCCTTCACCGGCAGGGTGGTCAAGCTGGAGGTCCTCAAATACCTCCGTTATTTCATCCACCATCACCCTAGCATATCCTTCTCGAATCGGCCGGCAGTGAAAAGTTGCGCCGGGTTCAGTAGGCAAAATAGAGCCAACAGCCGCCTTGACCTTCATATTAATCCATTGCGTCATAAGGTGGCAATTTTGAGACTCCGTGATAGCATCCACGGGATAGCTGGCAGGAGCCGTCAAGACATGCTCCGGCTGAAGCAGCTCGGTGGAAGCCACGCAGCTTCTCCGCTGAGATGGCGGGGTTGCTTTGGGGGAAGATTCGGCAGTTCGTTTGCTGCGATTTGCTTCTCGTTCCTCTATCGCTTGTACCCTAGCGTGCAGCGCCTGCAGTTGGGTCTGCTCCACTTTCTTCCTCCTCCCGTGGCATTTATAACCGCCTACGTCCGGAAACCCAGCCTTCCACGGAATGGAGCCTGGCATGCCTCGTGTTCGTCCAGGGTGCTCAGGATTCCCGAGGGCCATTGTGAGCTCGCCGTTCTCTCTGTCTGGAACGAACGTCCCTTGCTGCGCTGCTTCGATATAATGCTTAAGCCTCTTGACTGGTATTTCCATTTGCTCGTCCATCCAAATGAACTTCCCTGATACAGGGTCCAAGGTTCCGCCAGCCCCGAAGAACCAAGTCCGGCAACGGTCTGGCCAGTTAATTGTCTCTGGTTCGATCCCTTTATCAACCAGATCATTCTCAATCTGGGCCCACTTAGGCCGGGCTGCGAGGTAGCCACCTGACCCCGTGCGATGGTGATGCTTCTTCTTCGCAGCATTTTACTTGTTTGTCGCCGACATCTTCTTACTCTTTTCCGATGTCTTGTGGGCCACAAATTCGGGCCAGTGATCTCTGATCTTCTCATATCTGCCCTTGAATTCTGGCGTCTCTTTATTTTCGACAAACTTATTCAGCTCTTTCTTCCACCTCCTGAATAGTTCTGCCATCCTCTTAAGAGCAAAAGACTTGATTAATTGCTCTTTAACTGGCTTCTCCAGATCATCCTCTGGCGATAGGCTGAAATTTGACTTCAGCTCAGTCCAACGATCATTTTTCTGCATATCATTCACATAAGACACCTCAGGGTCTTCTGTAGCTGGCTTTAACCATTTCTGGATGCTGATCGGGATCTTGTCCCTAACCAAAACCCCGCACTGAGCAACAAATGCGCTCTTTGTCCGGAGGGGTTCAATCGGTTGGCCGTCGGGCGCGATTTCTATGATCTCAAACTTTTCATCTGAGCTCAACTTTCTCTTCGGGCCTCGTCTCTTTACCGAAGTTGTGCTCGATCTGGAGGGCTAGAAAAAAGAACAAAGACTTAATTAATATGTGTACATACCAAAACAATGAATGCATCAATTAGCTAGTCACCAGAAGCTTAACTAATATATATACCTGGCCAGACTCGGTTCGGTCACCGGAGACGTCATCACGGTCTCCTTCTTGCACCGGCATTGTGTCACCGGAGCCGTCCTCACGGTCTCCTTCTTGCACCGACATTAGGTCACCGGAGCCATCATAATCATAGCCAGCTACTTCCAGACCATCGGTGTCGTTGAGAAACAACGAGCAGACGGCATCACTTCCTCGTGCGATTATGTCCCCCAACAACTCTTCTTGTACTTCGTCTCGGGCGGTGTCCATAGTTTCTTCAAATATTTACAACATGGCAATTATTATTCAAACATGATAGATGGATATATTAGTGGCAAACGTAGAACTAATATTAATTAGTGGCCTCGACGCTGCTTCTCTAGGGTTTGGGGTGGCCTCGACAACACTTCAAGGATAAAAAAAGAAGAGGAAGAAGAAAAAAAAGAGGATGATTTCTTCTCCTCTTTTTTTTCTTCTTCTTCCTCTTTTTTTTATCGGGAACGAGGGTCGTCGAGGGTCAGGGTCGCCGAGCGTTAGAGGAAACCCTAAATAGCAAGTATCGTGGGTGTGAGATACATGTGGCCGTCGGTGTCGGACACTACATCCCCCTCGTGTTGAAGTTATCGGGAGGGGGTATATCGACCCCCCCACGTGTTGAAGTTATCGGGAGGGGGTATATCGACCCCACCCCACGTGTTGAAGTTATCAGGAGTTTATATCGACACGACATACGTACATGCGGGAAAATAATATTATCGGGGAGGGGGTATATATATCGACCCCCCCTCGTGTTGAAGTTATCAGGAGTTTATATCGACATGACATACGTACATGGGAAAATAATATTATCGGGGAGGGGGTATATCGACCCCCCTCGTGTTGAAGTTATCGGGAGGGGGTATATCGACCCCCCCCATGTGTCGAAGAAAAAAGAGAAGAAAAAAAGAGGAGAAGAAGAAAGGAATAGAGGAGGAGAAGAGAAAAAAAGAACAAGAAGAAAATAATATTAATTCTATTTTTCTCTTCTTCTCCTCTATTCCTTTCTTCTTCTCCTCTTCTTTTTCTTCTTTTTTCTTCTTCTTATTTATTTCTCCTCGTCTTCCTCTCCCCTCTTCTTCTCCTTTCTTCCTCTTCTTATTTCCTTTTTCCTCTCATTCTTTTTCTTCTTCTTCCTTCTTAAAAATACATGAAGTAGTATTGCTTGTTTTTTTAAAATAATGTTCAAATAGAAATTTTAGAAAAAAGTAAAGGTTTTGCCTAATTCATTTTCATATGAATATGCAAACGTTTGCATATTTACAATAATCAATATCACCAAAAAAATCTATGAACAGAAAAAAAATACTATTTTTTCTGTTAATCTATCTTTTGAACATATATGAATTTGCAAAAAACAGGGGGAAGAGGGGGGCGGTGCCGGCCCTGACCAAAGCGAGAGGCGACGGCGGCGTGGGGCGGCGACGGCGAGGCAGAGGCGGGGCAGCGACAGCGTAGGGGCGCGACGCCGGGCGGCGACGGTGTCGGGGCGGCGCGAGCGGCGACGGCGTCGGGACGGCGCGGGGAGGTGACCGCGACGATGCGGGGTGGCGCGCAGCGACGGAGTCGGGGCGGCGCGGGGTGGCGACGGCATTTGGGCGGCGCGGGACGGCGTCGGAGGCAGGGCGACGACGGCGACGGCGAGGCGCAGAGGGGCAGCCTGGCGGCGTCGGGCGGGGAAGACGAACTGAATGGAAATTTTCACAAGTGCTAGTTATATAGACGAAGCATTGGTCCCGGTTCGTGGCACCAACCGGGACCAATGCCACCTTTAGTCCCGGTTGGTGCCACCAACCGAGATCCAGCGAAGCGGCGGCCTTTGGTCCGGTTGGTGGCACCAACCGGGACTAAGGGGGGCATTGGTGACCAATGCCCCCCTTTAGTCCCGGTTGGTGCCACCAACCGGGACCAAAGGCCTGCGCCTGCCAAAGCGCGGTGCGGTGGGATGTTTAGTCCCACCTCGCTAGCTGAGGAGCAGCCGCACCTGTTTATAAGCGCTGCCCCGCCCTCTCCATCGAACTCCTCAGAACTGCAGGCCTTTGGGCCTAATCTCACACCGCTATGCCTGTGGGCCTGCTGGGCCTTCTGCGGGCCTGAATCCTGGCCCATGGATGGGCTTCTAGTCGTATTCAGGCCGTGGTGGCCCAGTAGGTGGCATTTTTTACTATTTGTTTTTTCATTTCTACTTAGAACTAAATACTTATAGTTTTTTAGTGATTTTTTTCTTTTAGGTCACAAAAATTATAAACTTTCTGTTAGTGCCATTAGTTTTAAAATTTGAATAGTTTAAATTTGTGTAAATCACTAGTTTATGAATAACTTTACTATAAAATTTGATTTTTGAGTCATTCTTTTTCCTGCTATTTAATATTACTGTGTTTTATCATTATACTCAATTTGGTAATTTTAGTTAGTCATAACAAATATTATAGGCATTTTTTTCTTTTTTGCTATTTATTTTTTCATTTCTACTTAGAACAAAATACTTATAGTTTTTTAGTGATTTCTTTTTTCTTTTTGGTCAGAAAAATTATAAAATTTTGCATTATATTTTCTTTTTTTTTTGCTTTTATTTTTTAATTCTTTTTCTTTTAGGTTTTAAAAATTATAAACTTTCTTAGTGCCATTAGTTTTCAAATTTGAAAACACTTTTAGTTTTTTGTTTTCTTTGTTGCTTTATTTATTTTATTTTGTTTCTACTTACAAAAAAATACTTATTGTTGCTATTTTTATTTTTTCAGTTTTTTTTTCTGTATTATTTATTTCTTGTTTTTTGCTTTATTTTTTAATTCTTTGCTTTTAGGTCAGCAAAATTATAAACCTTTCTGTTAGTGCCATTAGTTTTAGAAAAATTATAAACTTTCTGTTAGTGCCATTAGTTTTCAAATTTGAATAGTTAAAATTTGAATTCTTTGAAATTTGTGTGAATCACAAGTTTGTGATTAACTTTACTAAAAAAAATGAACATAGATGCACCTATAGAGAAAATTCGACCTAAATTCATAGTTTTCAAATGAACTCTGAAAAAGTTGGCATAGCATACTCGTGTGTTACAAAGTTTGGCATGGTATCATCATAATAGTTGCGGGAGAAAGTCTTCACTTTTTCTTCGCTTGTGTCATTTGCTTATTGCGCCGTAACCATGGATAATCTTCATTGTTTATCAGGATGCTTGGGTCAGCCTTGACATTGAAGGGAGGAATTTCATGAAACTTTTCATAATCTTCAGACATGTCTGTCTTGCCGTCCACTCCCAGGATGTCCCTTTTTCCTGAAAGAACTATGTGTCGCTTTGGCTCATCGTATGATGTATTCGCTTCCTTATCTTTTCTTTTTCTCGGTTTGGTAGACATGTTCTTCACATAGATAACCTGTGCCACATCATTGGCTAGGACGAACGGTTCGTCAGTGTACCCAAGATTTTTCAGATCCACTGTTGTCATTCCGTACTGTGGGTCTACCTGTACCCCGCCGCCTAACAGATTGACCCATTTGCACTTAAACAAAGGGACCTTAAAATCAGGTCCGTAGTCAAGGTCCCATATGTCCACTATGTAACCATAATATGTGTCCTTTCCGCTCTCGGTTGCTGCATCAAAGCGGACACCGCTGTTTTGGTTGGTGCTCTTCTGATCTTGGGTGATCGTGTAAAATGTATTCCCATTTATCTCGTATCCTTGGTAAGTCAATACAGTCAAAGATGGTCCCCTGGACAACAAGTACAACTCATCACAAACAGTGTTGTCACCTCTGAGACATGTTTCCAACCAACTGCTGAAAGTCCTGATGTGTTCACATGTAATCCAGTCGTCGCATTGCTCCGGGTGTTTGGAGCGCAGACTGTTCTTGTGTTCATCGACATACGGGGTCACCAAGGTAGAGTTCTGTAGAACTGTGTAGTGTGCTTGAGACCAAGAATATCCGTCCTTGCATATTATTGAGTCTCTTCCAAGAGTGCCTTTTCCAGTCAGTCTCCCCTCATACCGCGATTTAGGGATTCCTATCTTGTTAAGGCCAGGAATGAAGTCAACACAAAACCCGATAACATCCTCTGTTTGATGGCCCATGGAGATGCTTCCTTCTGGCCTAGCGCGGTTATGGACATATTTCTTTAGGACTCCCATGAACCTCTCAAAGGGGAACATATTGTGTAGAAATACGGGCCCCAGGATGACAATCTCGTCGACTAGATGAACTAGGACGTGCGTCATGATATTGAAGAAGGATGGTGGGAACACCAGCTCGAAACTGACAAGACATTGCGCCACATCACTCCTTTGCCTTGGTACGATTTCTGGATCGATCACCTTCTGAGAGATTGCATTGAGGAATGCACATAGCTTCACAATGGCTAATCGGACGTTTTCCGGTAGAAGCCCCCTCAATGCAACCGGAAGCAGTTGCGTCATAATCATGTGGCAGTCATGAGACTTTAGGTTCTGAAACTTTTTCTCTGGCATATTTATTATTCCCTTTATATTCGACGAGAAGCCAGTCGTGACCTTCATACTGAGTAGGCATTCAAAGAAGATTTCTTTCTCTTCTTTCGTAAGAGCGTAGCTGGCAGGACCTTTATACTGCTTCGGAGGCATGCCGTCTTTTTCATGCAAACGTTGCAGGTCCTCCCGTGCCTCAGGTGTATCTTTTGTCTTCCCATACACGCCCAAGAAGCCTAGCAGGTTCACGCAAAGGTTCTTCCTCACGTGCATCACGTCGATTGAAGAGCGGACCTCTAGGTCTTTCCAGTAGGGTAGGTCCCAAAATATAGATTTCTTCTTCCACATGGGTGCGTGTCCCTCAGCGTCATTCGGAACAGCTAGTCCCCCGGGACCCTTTCCAAAGATTACGTGTAAATCATTGACCATAGCAAGTACGTGATCACCGGTACGCATGGCGGGCTTCTTCCGGTGATCTGCCTCGCCTTTGAAATGATCATGATTGGGGTGATTCTTCTTGTGATCTTGAAAATTTATTTAAGCCCCATGATGAATATGAGATTGATAATAGTGTTTGCAATATTATTGAAAGTGGGTTTGGAAGAGTGTCAACTTTAGATCCCACATATCTGGAGAATTCAATCTTATGAATTTTTTTATAAAGGTGGGTTTGGAGAGGTCATGACTTTAGTTAATGTTGATCCCACTATTTTGGAAGAATGTCAACTTTGCATGCATGTGGATCGTGTTGAAAATATTTTATGTGATAGCTATTTTATTGAATTTTCTTATGATCCTACATGTAATTATTATGAGAGAGGAAAATATGGTGGTAGAAATTTTCATGTTACTAAATTACCTCTCGTTATGTTGAGATTACTATTCTTTCTTTCCTCTTCCATGCATATGCTAGTTTTTGCTTGCCATGATAATTTGTTTTCCTATAAGATGCCTATGCATAGGAAGTATGTTAGACTTAAATGTGTTTGTCACATGTTTTATGATGCTCTCTTTGTGCTTCAATTCTTGTCTTTCATGTGAGCATCATTGAAATTATCAATGCCTAGCTAAAAAGGCTTTAAAGAAAAGCGCTTGTTGGGAGTCAACCCAATATTTTTCCTTGCTGTTATTCAATAAATAATTTATATAGATTCTGTTTTGGTTGTGTTTTTTGTGTTTAATTAGTGTTTGTGCCAAGTAGAACCGTTGGGAAGACTTGGGGAAAGTCTTGTTAATCTTGCTGTAAAAAAACAGAAACTTTAGCACTCACGAGAAGTGCTGTAATTTTTATTTGGAAAGTGATATTTAGTTAATTCTTTTCGAAGATGATTAATAGATAAATTCCTCACGTCCAGCAATTTATTTTAGAATTTTTGGGGTTCCAGATCTTGCGCTAGCTACAGATTACTACAGACTGTTCTGTTTTTGACAGATTCTGTTTTCCGTGTGTTGTTTGCTTTTTTTGATGAATCTATGGCTAGTAAAATAGTTTATAAACCATAGAGAAGTTGTAATACAGTAGGTTTAACACCAATATAAATAAAGAATGAGTTCATTACAGTACCTTGAAGTGGTCTTTTTTTTTCTTTCGCTAACAGAGCTCACGAGATTTTCTACTTTATGTTTTGTGTTGTGAAGTTTTCAAGTTTTGGGTAAAGATTTGATGGATTATGGAACAAGGAGTGGCAAGAGCCTAAGCTTGGGGATGGCCACGGCACCCCCAAGATAATCTAAGGACACCTAAAATCCAAAGCTTGGGGATGCCCCGGAAGGCATCCCCTCTTTCGTCTACTTGTATCGGTAACTTTACTTGGAGCTATATTTTTATTCACCACATGATATGTGTTTTGCTTGGAGCGTCTTGTATGATTTGAGTCTTTATTTGTTAGTTTACCACAATCATCTTTGCTGTACACAACTTTTGAGAGAGAGACACATGATTCAGAAATTATTAGAATACTCTCTGTGCTTCACTTATACCTTTTGAGTTATATAGTTCTGCTCTAGTACTTCACTTATATCTTTTAGAGCACGGTGGTGGATTTGTTTTATAGAAACTAGTGATCTCTCATGCTTCACTTATATTATTTTGAGAGTCTTAAATAGCATGGTAATTTGCTTAAATAATCCTAATATGCTAGGTATACAAGATTAATAATAAAATTCTCTTATGAGTGTGTTGAATACTAAGAGAAGTTTGATGCTTGATGATTGTTTTGAGATATGGAGGTAGTGATATTAAAGTTGTGCTAGTTGAGTAGTTGTGGAATTGAGAAATACTTGTTTTAAAGTTTGCAAGTCCCATAGCATGCACGTATGGTAAACGTTATGTAACAAATTTGAAACATGAGGTGTTCTTTGCTTGTCCTCCTTATGAGTGGCGGTCGGGGACAAGCGATGATCTTTTCCTACCAATCTATCCCCCTAGGAGCATGCGCGTAGTGCTTGGTTTTTGATGACTTGTAGATTTTTGCAATAAGTATGTGAGTTCTTTATGGCTAATGTTGAGTCCATGGATTATACGCACTCTCACCCTTCCACCCTTGCTAGCCTCTCTAGTACCGCGCAACTTTCGCCGGTACCATAAACCCACCATATACCTTCGTCAAAACAGCCACCATACCTACCTATTATGGCATTTCCATAGCCATTCTGAGATATATTGCCATGCAACTTCCATCATCATCATATACATGACTTGAGCATTCATTGTCATATTGCTTTGCATGATCGTAAGATAGCTAGCATGATATTTTTATGGCTTGTCCGTTTTTTGATATCTTTGCTACGCTAGATCATTGCACATCCCGGTACACCGCCGGAGGCATCCATATAGAGTCATACTTTGTTCTAGACATTGAGTTGTAATATTGAGTTATAAGTAAATAAAAGTGTGATGATCATCATTATTAGAGCATTGCCCCAGTGAGGAAAGGATGATGGAGACTATGATTCCCCCATAAGTCGGGATGAGACTCCAGACTTTACAAAAAAATGAAAGAGGCCAAAGAAGCCCAAATAAAAAAAGAGGCCAAAGAAGCCCCCGAAAAAAATAAAAAAATAAAAAAACAAAAAAAGAGAGAAAAAGAGAGAAGGGGCAATGTTACTATCCTTTTACCACACTTGTGCTTTAGAGTGGCACCATGTTCTTCATATAGAGAGTCTCTTGAGTTATCACTTTCATATACTAGTGGGAATTTTCATTATAGAACTTGGCTTGTATATTTC
>NC_053023.1:449850365-449870720 GCF_003073215.2 Triticum urartu | reverse complement strand
TCCGAGCCTGATCGGGTCTTCCTGGTAGAAGGCATATCCTTCTTGACCGTGAGAGCTTGTGATGGGCTAAGTTGGGACACCCCTGCAAGGTTTTGAACTTTTGACAGCCGTGCCCGCGGTTATGGGCAGATGGGAATTTGTTAATATCCAGTCATAGGGAACTTGACACTTAATTTAATTAAAATGCATCAACCGTGTGTGTAGCCGTGATGGTCTCTTTTCGGCGGAGTCCAGGAAGAGAACACGGTCTCGTGTTATGCTTGAACGTAAGTAGTTTCAGGATCACTTCTTGATCATGATAGTTTATCGACTGAGCTTTGCTTCTCTTCTCGCTCGCATTTGCGTAAGTTAGCCATCATATATGCTAGTGCTTGCTGCAGATCCACCTCAATACCTTTTCCTACCTATAAGCTTAAATAGTCTTGATCGCGAGGGTGTGAGATTGCTGAGTCCCCGTGACTCACAGATACTTCCAAAACCAGTTGCAGGTGCTGATGATGCCAGTGCAGGTGACGCAACCGAGCTCAAGGAGGAGCTCGATGAAGACCTTGGTCGTCGTTTTGTTTTGTTTCCTTTTGATCAGTAGTGGAGCCCAGTCGAGGCGATCCGGGATATAGCATTAGGGGTTGTCTTTCTTTATTTGGTTCCGTAGTCAGAGCTTGATTGTATCTGGATGATGTAATCTATATTTATGTATTGTGTGAAGTGGCGATTTTAAGCCAACTCTTTATCTCTTTCTTATTCAGTACATGGGATGTGTAAAGATTACCCCTCTTGCAACATGCCTACTATGCGGTTATGCCTCTATGTCGTGCTCCGACACGTAGGAGATATAGCCGCATCGTGGGTGTTTCAAGTTGGTAATCAGAGCCTTCCCCAACTTAGGAGCCCCCTGCTTGATCAAATCGCTGATGTTGTTGAGTCTAGAAAACATGTTTTGAGTCTGATAGGATTATATATATCGGAGAGTAGGATTCTTTTTACTCCTCAGTCCCTTCGTCGCTCTGGTGAGGCCTCATGACGTAGAGTTTTGCCTCTTCTCTCCTCAAATTTCACCAATTATTTTTAGGATCACGCGGGTATCTTGGAATCATTCTGATAGTTTTGTGACGAGAACATTGTTCTTGGTGCCTCCTGACATTTAGGGGTTGTGGCAGTGTCCCGGGGAGTTGAGCTCTGAGGTGTTGTCGTCACAATTTTATCGTTGCAGTTCTAGAATACCTGAGTTCGCCGACATTGAAAATATCTTTTATGCAGTTGTTGGTGAGATAACCTCGACGCCACCCAGTACTGGGGCGGGAGTTCGGGAGTATTGCCATAACTCATATAACGGATGCTTTTCGAAGGTTGAGGTAAATTATTTCCGAAGGTTTCTTGGTTATGTGTTGAAGGATGGATACAGCTGGATGTAGGATTTGCTAGTTTTGGGTGTGATATTATGCTTCCCCTGTATCCCCAACACCTGATTACATAACCAGAAAGTTTCGGGAGTTTATAAGTGGGAATTCAAGTAGCTCCTAGAATATCTTTCCAACAAACACATGATACGATATGGGATCTATCATATGTTTGTTTCCGGCTTATTCTGCAAGCCAATCCTTTGTTATGTTTTGAGTTGTGGTATTCGAGTGGCTTCAATGTCAAATGTTGATTCAATACCTTTCTTAAGCGGTATTCTCATATTTCTATGTGAATTCTAATCCTTCATGATAATCGAGATTGTCATGTCAATCCTTTTCAACCGGTGTGTTTCTCTTCAAGTGGATCCGATCTTTTTCAACATCCACAAGATCACCTCTCGGTTTTCCCAACATTGTTCGTTTCATTTGTCCTCAAGTTGCCTTTGTTTTCCCGCCCACCCATCCCTTTTCCTTCAAGGAATCAGATGTCTTAATCAAGTATCCACCTTATGGATGTGAAGCCTCTCCATTCTTTTACGTCAATGTTATTATCCGGTGATTCTCAAGAAGATTCTAATGGAGCTTCAAGTGCATCATTCTCCATTCTTTTCTTCTCCGGTGGATTCAATTCAAGATTTGTCGATCATATACTATCCTCGTTTCAAATGTTTTCCCATACCGGTGCACCTCTTAATCATTCACTTTTCGCTATTCATTTGTTCTGGAGTATTGAAGATATCTCAGAAGAATCACGTTTTCATTCTCAATCCGTTCAAGTTATTTCAACGTTCTTAAATCTTTCAAGTTATTTAACTCAACCGGTGCAATCTGCTTTTCAAGAAATCTCTTCAACGGTGTTTATTTTGAGTGGGCCCTAACCCACAGGTCTTTTCCCAGGATCTTACCTGACTCTTCTAATTTTTTCCGGAGGTATTCTCAAATTCTTTTCGAAGTTTGACGTAAGAATGATTCATCATCAGTCAGATGGTTTCTCCAAGATCTTTCAAATTCTTGTCATCGTCGGTTCAACCTTTCTAATTTTCATCCCGGAGTATCTCAACAATTTATGGTGGTGTTCTCATCGTCATTCTCAACATTTGTAGACCGAAGAAGAGTTTCTCTTAAATCTTGCTCCATTCTCTTCAAGATCCATGGTTCTAGCGTTATGCCATCCTCTCATAATTATTTTCGATTGTGAGAATTCTTTTCACCCATCCAAAGCATTTTAGAAGTCTTTTCAGTTTGATTCTCCGGAGGCCATCATTTCGGAAGATTTATTTATTCTCAGCTTTCAGCTCTCGTTCTCGAAATCTTACCGGTGATTCATCCCTTTACTTCAATTGCTTTTCAATTCTTACGGTGGTTCTTCCAAGATTTTTCTTCCTTCGTTTATCATATCAATTTATTCGTTGTTTCAACCCTACCGGTGGTTCGTTGAAGACCTTCCCAAGTTGACGCTATATCTATCTTAATCCTTCTCAACGAGAATAAGTAGTATGCCAAATCCGTTGCTTATCATCAATTTAATTGGTGAAGGATAAGCTTAATGTAATTCTTATTCTTGTTTCATCGAGTAAATTCAATTCCTTATTCCGTAGGTTCATCAAAATTCTTGGTTTTAATAGTTCATCTTTTCTTTTCCGGAGTTCCAAGTTTTCCGCATTATCTCGTCGTGAAGCTCCATCTAAATCATTGCAAGTTTTCACCTTGTGTTTTCAACTTCTCTTTCCTTTCGTTTGGTCATCCTTTTGTTACCGGAGTTTTTTATGGAGGCTCTACATGATGGTTCACCAAGGATTTAATTCCTTCTCGAAGTGTTCATCGAGATTCTTTTCAGAGGAGTTCTAGCATTCTTCATCTTGCATCCCAAAGCCCAATTCGTTCTATCTTATCTTTTGAGGTGGTGTTATGTCATTCTGGATAATTTCCCTTCGTGTTTCATGTTTCACAAGTTTTCAAGAGTGACATATTTAAATCCATCTTTTTCTCTTCGCTCAAGTCATCTTTTCAACCCATCAATTTCTTCGAGCATGAGCTCTTCTCAATCCATCAATCTCTTCATTGGAGTTATCTTGGGTTATATTTCACCTAAAGCTTTCGCTAAGGATTGTCGCTATTCATGGTGCTCATAAATGACCCAAGTTCTTCATTTATCCTCCCGGTGAATAAGTTTCTCGTCTCCTTGTTCATATCAATCCAATCTATTATTTCCGTTAGTGGCAGAATTTCACCTCAAGATTTCGAGATGTTTTCTATAAGCCCACAACAAGCTTACTCTTTTTGATGTTGGTTTTCCAACAACTCCGTTCGACCTTCTCCTAAAGATGCTTTTTCAAGCTCATTTGAGGTAAAAGATATTGTTTTCTCCTCCGTTCATTCCATTCCATTCTCTCATTTCTTCCGGAGGCATTGTGATGTTGCTCTCTTCGACCTATCATCTTGTTTTGTCAAGACCATGCTCATTCCTTCCATTTATAGTCGGAGTGATGTCCAAATTATATCATTCTTATTCCTTCTCTGTCTTGTTTTAACCAGAGTGTTGTCGTAATTGACCTTTATCGTTCCTTGTACTTCTCATTTCGACCGGAGAGCTTGCACGTACTTCTTGTCCATTGTAACCTTTTCTTATGTCTATCAACCCACAAGGTTCCCGTAATGTTCCTTGTTCCTCTTTTCTAACGGATTGTTGTCAACTTTGTTCATCTTCGTTGTATTCTTTCTTTCAATTTGTTCAACCTCCCAAGGTTCATGGTTTCACTCCTTTATCAAAGAAGCAACTTAGTTTTACCTCTTATCTTCCTCTTCCTTTTCCCTCCGGTGCCATCCTAGATCTCGGGACGAGATCCTCTCGTAGTGGTGGAGTGTTGTAACGCCCCAAGAACGGAGCTTCAGGTGCCTTCCATGATTTCCGGGTTTCGTCGTGTGATTTGTTTGGTCCATTGCATTTCATCTTTGCATCATGTGCATTGCATCATGTCATCATGCAACCCGTCTTAAAACTCACTAAATAAATTGCATGGATCTTCGGTCCATTTAAACCGAGGGAATTCACATGGTGATTCTCTTTATAACATATCCTCCCTATATTAGGGAGCTATATTAAATATTCCAATAATTTGGATTCACCCATAAACACACTTGCAAAATATCCCAATGCCTTTGTTATCTTAATTCTTGGTCTCCAACATTGCCATATATTCTATCATCATATTCCGGCGCTCCACCAAAAATCCGAACATTTTTGGACACCTCTAATTCCTAGTCCTTGTTCAAACCATTTGAATTAAATTCAGATGACCTTGAATTAAATTCTTGCAATCTTGCCTCTCCTATTTTTCATGGACCGTGCACATTTTTACGAGTCCGTGAAAATTATCCCAGTGCCCAAATTCCTTCTCCAACCTTTTCTTTCTCTTATTAATGTCTTTGCTATTTGCTATTTTTGGAAAATAAAAAGAAATGAGAAAGAGAGTAGGAGAGAGAGCAGCCCACCAGGCCCCTGGCCGTTTTCCTCTCCACTGGGCCGGCCTCCTAAGGCCCAGAAGCAGCCAACTACCAGAGGCCCACCTATCCCTTCCTAACCTAGCCCGCACACCCTTCAGCACCCCTCCTCATCGTTCCCTCACGCCGCCAGAGCCTGCTGCTCGATCCTCTCGCTCCCTTCCTCACCTTATAGCGCGACCAGGACGGGCTCCCGATCCCAGTCCCGAGCTCCTTCGACCAGCCGGAGCCCTCGCCGGCTACCCCGGAACCGCGCCGCTCCTTCTTCATGCCGTCGTCCGCGACCACCAGGAGGCCGCCGCCTCGCTCCGCCCCTTCAACGAACCGCGTCCGCGGCTCGCCTCGCGCCTCTGATGCCGGCAACCGAGGCCACTGGAGCATGCCGCCATGGACCTCCTCGGCCACTCGGGTCGTGCCGTCTCTTTGTCGTGCCCTTCTCCGCTTCTGCCATGCTCCAGCCCCGTCTCTACACGCGCGCGTCCACCGCACCGTCTTGCTCCATCGCCCGCTTCCTTTGTTCTCCTTCCCATGCGCCGGCCCATTCTCCCATGCGCCTCCCTCTGCACTGCCAGGCCGCGACCACGCCTTCCTCTCCTGCACCTCGCCCCCGACGCCATCCTCTAGGGTCTCTCCCTTCCTTACTGTCTCCTAACTCTCTTCCGGCAGCGGCCGCCGCGCCTGCACCCCGCTTCTCACGCAGACGACCCTGTCTCCTCGCCTGCGTTGCTCCCCTGCATCACCACCACACCATGCTCGTTGTTGCACCATGAGTTGCCTTTCGTGACTGCCCTCATCAAGCTTCCACCTCTGTTGGACCACCAAGACTTGTTGCGGAGACAAGGAACCGCCACAAGACATTTCAGAGATCGCCAAGTACCTCTACCATTGGCCCCGAACATCTACGGACGTGTACGACTACCGTTGCCCGAAATACCATGGGTCACAAGCGCCGTGAACGACTACCGTCACTTGGGTTCGACAAGATGCCGAGTACCACTACGTTTTCCATGTGTATCTACGCCAAGACCGGACCGACAAGTACCGCGAGAACGTTTGTACCTGTATCGTCGCCATGGATCCGACAAGTACCCCTCCAACAAGTGTACCTCTACCGTCGTCTTCGGAATCGCTAAGAACGTCAAGTACCCCTTCGAGATGACGAGACCGGCAAGTTCGAATGACCCCAAGTACCTCTTCGAAACGACCGAGTACCATTACCGTCGGACGCTCGAACGACTACAGGCCGAAATGTCAAGTTCCACGATGAATCATGTATGACTACCGTTTCTCGTGGATTCACCTAAGTACCACGAAATGGACGACCCTACAAGTTACCGTTGCCGTGTACGACTACCGTCGCCTTGGAGATGTTGGGTTCATCAAGTTCCTCTTTGGAAAAGTACCACTACCTCCCTCGACGACCCGTGAACGACTACTTCCTCTACGAATTCGTTCCACCTGAAATGCATGCTTTGAAGGTATAACCCCGAGACGACCGTCCGAGAACGTTTGCATGTGTTGTATGAGATGCACTCGTTGTCTGCACCGTCTTCGAGTTGTCACTTGCTCGGTCCTCCTTTTTTGCCGCTATCCCATGGGGACCCGGTATCTGGGAGCACCCCACCATCCTTGCGTGACACGCTCCTGTCACTTTTCCTTTTGCACCGACATCTCAATCGAGTTACCGGAACCGGAATGTTGCCGTGGCATCATTTTCAGATTCGTTTCCGTGGCCCCCTTTTTGTTTCCGCCACGATGACAAATGCTTCTTATCATGCTCTTGTCAACTTTTCCAAATTGCATAAAACTTGCAAATGTCATCCGTATCATGATAACAACATCAAGAATGTTTAAATTGTTGTTTGCATTAATTTGCTAAATGCACATGGGGATTTACTGGAATTGTTGTTGTTGTTTCCGGCCTCATTTAAAATGCCTAACTATGTTTTCTACTCATATTTCACCTCTTGCCATGTTTAACAACATTTAATATTGTTGGGTACATAACCGGGAGTGACGGAAACAATTGATGTGGTGTTTCGTCAATAAGCAACTCGTTGCATATTGAGCTCCACTTAATTTGTAGTATTGTTTGTTGCACTTTGCCATGCCATGCATAATTAAACCGGACATGCATCATACTTGGTTGTGCATCATGCCATGTTTATGTGATGGTTGTTTATTATGTTGTTTGCTTCTTTCCGGTGATGCTTCTTCAGGTTAGTTCCGATAACGTCGCATTTGTGAGGATCCGCTCGACTACGTCCGTTTGTCTTCTTCATGGACTCGTTCTTCTTCCTTGCGGGATCTCAGGCAAGATGACCATACCCTCGAAATCACTTCTATCTTTGCTTGCTAGTTGCTCGATCTATTGCTATGCCGCGATACCTACTACTTGCTATATCATGCCTCCCATATTGCCATGTCAAGCCTCTAACCCACCTTTTCCTAGCAAACCGTTGTTTGGCTATGTTACCGCTTTGCTCAGCCCCTCTTGTAGCGTTGCTAGTTGAAGGTGAAGATGGAGTTGTTCCTTGTTGGAACATGATTATTGTTGGGATATCATTATTATATCTTGTTTACTTTAATGCACATATATACTTGGTAAAGGGTGGATGGTTCGGCCTTATGCCTGGTGTTTTGTTCCACTCTTGCCGCCCTAGATGACCATACGCGGTTGGGTTATAATGAGAACCCCTTGACAGTTCGCCTTGAATAAAACTCCTCCAGCAAGGCCCAACCTTGGTTTTACCATTTGCCACCTAAGCCTTTTTCCCATGGGTTCTGCAGACTCAAGGGTCATCTTTATTTTAAACCCCCGGACCAGAGCTCCTCTGAGTGTTGGTCCAAACTAGAGCACCGTGCAGGGCCGTCCCTTGGCAACTTGGGTTACGTTGGCTCCTGTACGCTTAGCTTATCCAGTGTGCCCTGAGAATGAGATATGTGCAGCTCCTATCGGGATTTGTCGGCACAGCGGGTGGTCTTGGTGGTCTTGTTTTACCGTTGTCAAAATGTCTTGTAACCGGGATTCCGAGCCTGATCGGGTCTTCCTGGTAGAAGGCATATCCTTCTTGACCGTGAGAGCTTGTGATGGGCTAAGTTGGGACACCCCTGCAAGGTTTTGAACTTTTGAAAGCCGTGCCCGCGGTTATGGGCAGATGGGAATTTGTTAATATCTGGTTGTAGGGAACTTGACACTTAATTTAATTAAAATGCATCAACCGTGTGTGTAGCCGTGATGGTCTCTTTTCGGCGGAGTCCGGGAAGAGAACACGGTCTCGTGTTATGCTTGAACGTAAGTAGTTTCAGGATCACTTCTTGATCATGATAGTTTATCGACCGAGCTTTGCTTCTCTTCTCGCTCTCATTTGCGTAACTTAGCCATCATATATGCTAGTGCTTGCTGCAGATCCACCTCACTACCTTTTCCTACCTATAAGCTTAAATAGTCTTGATCGCGAGGGTGTGAGATTGCTGAGTCCCCGTGACTCACAGATACTTCCAAAACCAGTTGCAGGTGCCGATGATGCAAGTGTAGGTGACGCAACCAAGCTCAAGGAGGAGCTCGATGAAGACCTTGGTCGTCATTTTGTTTTGTTTCCTTTTGATCAGTAGTGGAGCCCAGTCGGGGCGATCGGGGATCTAGCATTAGGGGTTGTCTTTCTTTATTTGTTTCCGTAGTCGGACCTTGATTGCATCTGGATGATGTAATGCTATATTTATGTATTGTGTGAAGTGGCGATTGGAAGCCAACTCTTTATCTCTTTCTTGTTCAGTACATGGGAGGTGTAAAGATTACCCCTCTTGCGACATGCCTACTATGCAGTTATGCCTCTAAGTCGTGCTCCGATACGTAGGAGATATAGCCGCATCGTGGGTGTTTCAAACTCGCCGCCACCAAGGAGGTTATGCACTCACCGCTGCATTTTATCTTTTATTTGATCTCACGAGGCTGCCGGTGCTCAATACCGAGCAGCCATGGCGGGTCTCCATCGACGGCGCCGTCGCCGGGCACTTCATCCACGACTTCTCTCCCCCATGTCGTTGCTTCGTCGGCGGCGACTTCCACACCAGCACTAGCTGCAGCTGCTCCGGCTCTCGCTCGCACTGCTACTGCTGCTACTGCTCTGGCTCTTGCTCACGTTGCAGCTCTGTTCTTGCTATCGGTCACGCTGCTGCACAGCTCTTGCTTTCGTTCGTGCTGCTGCTCTGCTCTGATATTGCAGTCGGTCGCACTGCTGCTCCGCTCTTGCTCTCGTTTGTGCTGCTGCTCTGCTCTTGCTCTCGCTCGCGCTGCTGCTGCTGCACGACATCGGACAGCTATAGGAGTTGCTGCTTTAGCACTCGCCCATGGTTTTGCTGCACGACTTGCTATCTGCTAGTGTGTTCCCTGGTCGAGCGTCTGCTGATTTATATCACTGCTTCTCTGCTACTAGTGCTCGAACGCCCTAAACATTTATTGCAATGCTCTTCTACTAGTTCAATCAGTTTCGACAGTAAAATTCAGTTTCGACCGTAGAGTTCAGTTTCTATAGTTAAGTTCGGAGTAAACAATATTTACAGCATTTGTCAGAGCGTCCATGGCGCGGCTGATGTGTTTTACATCTAGCACTTTTTGGTGATGTATTTTACATCATCTATTGCAGATGATATTAGAGTCCCACTCCAAATTAACTTTGTATATCTTGTCCTACTTCAGCCTTGCCGCCATACACCTCACCGGACCTGCTCCAACGATGGAACCATCCATCACAGGGGAGCAGTACCCTCGGCGTCGTTTCCAGAGGCCAGAGATCCTCTTCCCCACCTTCGACAGTCACACCAGCATCACCATCCTCCACGTCCAACCCAATGATGCTGAGGTCGACAAGGCTATGCCAAAGAGGTTGTACACTCGTTGCTTCACTTTGTTACTCTGCATTCATGTCGATCCCTCAGCTTCCTTTGCTATGGAACTACTATGGTACTACTATTCGTGCATTTGGTTAGGAGTGGAGCAAAGGAAAACTGCAGAACTTTTTTCCTTTGGTGTCTCTTTCAAAGAAAAATGGAAGGAATTTTAATATCCAGTTGGGCATCCTTTTCAAATTAATATGCATGAAGAACAGGACTAATTGCATTACTATCATAATAAATTCTTATTTTTTCATTTTCACGTGGTTTGACTTTAATTTGACCATGTTTCTCCATTCCTGTGTTCTTCCAATTCATGTGAACCAAACACCGAGGTTCACAGAAATCCTATGTTTCCAAATGCTCTGTTTTGCACATGCATTCCTATCCTATTCCTGTGTTTTTCCTGTCCCCGTGTTTATAGAATCCTCCAATTCTAAGGAGCCCTTACAGATTTACTTCATTTTCAGATAGGCGTCAAAGAAAACTCTGTGTGTTATGTCCTGCTCCTGCCATGTCGTCATCCACCCCACCTGAGGTGGACCATCGACAAAAGCGTTCACTGCAGCAGAGATTCCCCCTGCAAACTTTCTTTCGCCGCCTCGGATCATCTTCCCCGTAGCCGGCAGCCATGCCAACTGCATTACCATCATCGACTGAGCAGATGAACCGGAGGACTACACAGTTCCGGAAGAGAGGTCGCACTCTTTTGTGTTTGCTTACGTTATACATCAATTATTATTACCTACTACTTTATCATTCAAACTTCAGTTTTAAAATGCCCGTGGGTCTCATGTCGAGGGAGCAACGAATAGCAGGAAATGGTACATGTTGAAGCATACATCTCGATGGTCAAAGGGAGCTCCTCAGAGGAGGATTCAGAGACAGATGACCAGTCCTATATCCCACCTCAGGTGTATGCTCTAAGTTGCAATGTTTATATTTCTCATGTCATGCATATGGTGTCTTGCATTGCTTAGTTTAGACATCATATGCACAATATTGAATTCCATCTGCTTAGTTTAGAGATCATACATGCGAGTGCTAGCTGCTTAGTATATGAATCAATTATGTCAATTATATCATGCCATCATGTATACTTAGACAACATTTATGTGAATTATTTCATCCCAACCTATTTTAGAAAGACATCATATAGTTTTGTCATGTCATCCTGTTTAGATACTCATCATATGTTGAATTATGCCATTATATCATGTTAACTTATCCATCATATATATGAAACTGTGTCATGCTATCCTGTTTAGTTAGGCATCATATATGTGAAATTGTGTCATGCTATCCTGTTTGGTTAGACAACATATATGTGAATTACCACATCTGTCTATCATACAATGTATGTACGTTCAATTTTTTCTTGTTTATTAGCCATTTGAATTGGAGGGTGATGGCAGTATCTAAGGGAGCAAAAACCCGTTCTTCACAAAAGACTGTGCTACCCGTCGATGCAGATAGAACCATGGTTGTACTGGCCCACAAACATGCCCCGCCACAAATAATCGACACTCTTCCAGATTGCACACTTACACCGTTGGGTAGAGAACCAGCTACAACCCATCTAACCCCAACCCCAGCGGATAGTAACCCACTTCTAGTTGACAAGGCACCATGTCCACCACAGAGTACCCCCACACGAGCAGCTTGTAAAGCAATTGCAGTGCCCAAAGCACAAAGACCACCACAGCGAACCCAAACTCCACGTTTAAAGTAGAAGAGCAACTGTTCTCAGGTCATATTCCATAGCTACGGTCCATACTCCTTTGTTGTTGCATCACTATATTTACTCATACCAACTACTTTCGATTTTGAAGGATCCAATTGAAACTCCAATGGCGCAACAGGTATGTTTTAAACCTATTTCTTTAACTGGATTGCCGTTCTAACTTCTTGCTCTATGTTGATTTCAGTTTCAGTTGTATAAACAGTTATGTTCTCATGTGATGCACATTACAAGTGTTGCCAATGATGTGTAGTTTCTCACACTTATATTCTGTCTATGCTGCTGTGTCTTAAAAATATATGAGTTGAAATATGTCTCTATCTTGATTTGGCAACATAAACTAGAATGATATGGACAATACAGTGACCATAGTACATAGATATATGTTTGTTTCATGCTGTTATCCTGTCCACCTTACCACTGAACCGGTTTACCAAATGAGTTTGGTATACTACATGCTAAACCTGTGATGTGTCTCCTTGTTTCTCTTGTAGTATGCGAACAGAATATTGGAGACGAGCACCCCACTATGCAATGGTAGAGAAAGTAATGCAGATAAGGTTCAAGATAGTGAGAAAACCCTGTAGGTCTCCAAGAAAGGTGATAAAAACGATCTTGTAGATAGTGAGAAAACCCTACAGTCCTGTGTTGATGTAGTGTTCGAGTTACTAGCCAGTACCGCTGGCACAAGCTCTTCGACCTCGCTGCCTGAATCACTTCAACTTCTTCAGTCTCAGCTACAAGCTGAAAGGCATCAGTCAGCTGTGCTGCGGCAAGAAGCCGAAGGACTGAGTAAGTTCCTGCAGAATTCATATGCATACCCTCTAGTGCAACAGCAAGTGCTGGAGGATTTAAGCGTCAAACAAGAGAAAGTTAATAAGCTTGCTAAGCATCTTGCCAGCATTATGGGTACCCAGGATATTGTTTATTGAGCTCTTCTGAAGTGGTTTCAATTCTGGACTTGTTTTGATGCGGCGTTTATTTGCACTGGTTGCCAAGTTTGACAACCAGTGCATATGATATGCTGCTTTGTTCCCTATATTTGCACTGGTGGCGAACTTTGATGCCCAGTGGATGTAAAATGTGTAATAGTGGTGATTGCCTAGCGTAAGTTGCTTGCTTATTTATTTCCTTGTTGTCTTGTTTATTTGTTTGCTTGTAGTGAGTGCAGTTCTTTTTCCGCGGTTTGCTAGTGGCCGCAATAACCTATTTTTTAAACTAGGCCACAATAACCATGGGCTACATATTTAGTATAGTTACCATGGGCCTCCTACGGGCCATAGAAACAATGGGCCTTCTTAGGGCCTTAGAAAGAATGGGCCTTCTACGGGCCGTAGCATCAATGGGCCTTCTGCGTGTCGTATGATCGATAACGGTGGCAAAAGTAATAGTAGCAGTTTTATAGCAATCGTAACAGTGGCAACGGAAAAGTAACTTAGCAAAGATCAATATGAAATGAGCTCGTAGGCAATGGATCGATATGGATAATTATGTCGGATGGCATTCATCATGCAACTTTTATAACATAGGGTAACACAGAACTAGCTCTAGTTCATCAATATAATGTAGGCACGTATTCCGAATATAGTCATACGTGCTTATGGAAAAGAACTAGCATGACATCTTGTGTCCTGTCCTCCCGTGGCAGGGGGGTCCTATTGGAAACTATGGGACATAAGGCCCCCTTTGAATAGAGTACCGGACCAATGCATTAGCACTTAGTGAATACATGAACTCCTCAAACTACGGTCAGCACCGGAAGTGGTCCTGACTATTGTCACTCAAGGGTTGCCGGATCATGACACGTAGTAGGTGACTATAACTTGAAATATCGGATCAAGAAGACAAATATATTCATGAAAACATAATAGGTTCAGATCTGAAATCATGGCACTCGGGCCCTAATGAGAAGCATTAGGCATAGCAAAGTCATAGCAACATCAATCTTAGAACATAGTGGACACTAGGGATCAAACCCTAACAAAAATAACTCGATTACATGGTAAATCTCATCCAAACCATCATGGTCCAGCAAGCCTATGATGGAATTCCTCACGCACGGCGGTGAGCATCATGAAATTGGTGATGGGGGATGGTTGATGACGATGATGGCGACGGATTCCCCTCTGCGGAGACCCGAATGGACTCCAGATCCGCCCTCCTGAGGAAGAACTGGGCTTGGCGGCGGCTTCGTATTGTAAAACACGATGAATCCTTCTCTCTGATATTTTGCTCCTCGAAAGAGAATATATGGAGTTGGAGTTCGGGTCGGTGGAGGTCCAGGGGGGCCACAAGGTCGAAAGGCGCACCCAGGGGGGTGGGCGCTGAGGGAGTCCTGGATTATGGGGTCCCCGGGCGTCCGGGCTATGTGATGGGCCGGACTGATGGGCCGTGAAGATACAAGATAGAAGGCGTTCCCCCGTGTCCAGATGGGACTCTCCTTTGTATGGATGGCAAGCTTGGCATTTGGACATGAAGATTCCTTTCTCTATAAACCGACTCTCTACAACCCTAGGCCCCTGTCGTGTCTATATAAACCGGAGGGTTTAGTCCGTAGAGGCAATCATAATCATATAGGCTAGACATCTAGGGTTTAGCCATTACGATCTCGAGGTAGATCAACTCTTGTAAACCCTATACTCATCAAAGTCAGTCAAGCAGAAAGTACGGTATTACCTCCATTAAGAGGGCCCGAACCTGGGTAAACATCGTGTCCCTTGTCTCGTGTTACCTTCGATCCTCAGACGCACAGTTCGGGACCCCCTACGCGAGATCGGCCAGTTTTGATACCGACATTGGTTCTTTCATTGAGAGTTCCACTGTGTCGTCAACAGAAGGTTTGATGGCTCGATCGATCATCTACAATGATGATATTTCAGGGGAGACTTTCCTCACCGGCCAAATGTTCGTATTCGGCGGCTTTGCACTGTGTGCCAACTCGACTTGCCACCTCGAACAGATTGATAGCTACGCCCCTGGTCATCGGATTAGTTTTGGGAACCTAAACTAGGTCCCTGATATCTAAGGAGACTTGATCTTCGAAGGGTTCGCGGCCCCGACCATCGCTCTGGCCTTAGATCCGGAGCAAACAATCAGGTCCGAAGATGGGAGTGTGGAGCCCACCGGACTCTCTGTTGCAAACAGCATTATCAAGGATCCCGAGGCGATCATCTCCATGGAGAACTCGGAATCAGTCCAGGTTCCCCTATCATTGAAAGGCCGGACTCGCCCCCGGACTCCAGATCCAAACTCTCGAAGTCCGCGGCAAGTAGGCGGGGCCAGGAGGCTTTCACCCCGGCCAGCCCCGCGGACTCTCGCTTCCACATCCAAACCTCGCTCTTAAACAAGGCCCTAGACTTAATGCGATCCCTCGATATTACAGAGGAATCACTTCCAAACTATGCCCAGCCCAGACTAGGGGCTGAGGGCAGGGAATTTCATGCCCCACCCACCACTCACTTCATAGCCACTTTCTAAGACTTAACCGACATGCTGGATTACGCCTCCGAGGACATCGACGGCATGGACGACGATGTCGGAGACGAACAAGGCCAAGACCCACCGATTACCGGACGTTGGAAGGCCACCTCCACATACGATGTATACATGGTGGACATACCCAAATAGGATGACGATGCAAATAGGAAAGATCCGGTAGAGGACAAACCTGATGAGGCACCACCGAAACATCGACGCCAATGACTGATATGTCTCCAATGTATCTATAAATTTTGATTGTTCCATGCTATTATATTATCTGTTTTGGATGTTTAATGGGATTTAATATACCTTTTTATATTATTTTTGGGGCTAACCTACTAACCAAAGGCCCAGTGCAGATTGCTATTTTTTTGCCTATTTCAGTGTTTCGCAGAAAAGGAATATCAAACGGAATCCAAACGGAATGAAACCTTCGGGAGGGTTATTTTTGGAACAAACGTGATACATGAGACTTGGAGTGGACGTCAAGAAAGAAACGAGGAGGCTACGAGGCAGGAGGGCGCGCCCCCACCCTCGTGGGCCCCTCGCAGCTCCACTGATGCACTTCTTCCTCCTATATATACCCATGTACCCTGAAAACATCCAAGAGCACCACGAAACCCTATTTCCACCGCCGCAACCTTCTGTACCCGCGAGATCCCATCTTGGGGCCTTTTCCTGTGCTCTGTCGGAGGGGGAATCAATCACGGAGGGCTTCTACATCAACACCATAGCCTCTCTGATGATGTGTGAGTAGTTTACCATAGACCTACGGGTCCATAGTTATTAGCTAGATGGCTTCTTCTCTCTCTTTGGATCTCAATACAAAGTTCTCCTCGATTCTCTTGGAGATCTATTCGATGTAATTCTTTTTGCGGTTTGTTTGTCAATATCCGATGAATTGTGGGTTTATGATCAAGATTATCTATGAACAATATTTGATTCTTCTCTGAAATCTTTTATGCATGATTTAAATATCTTTGCAAGTCTCTTCGAATTATCAGTTGAGTTTGGCCTACTAGATTGACCTTTCTTGCAATGGGAGAAGTTCTTAGCTTTGGGTTCAATCTTGCGGTGTCCTTTCCCAGTGATAGCAGGGGCAGAAATGCACGTATTGTATTGTTGCCATCGAGGATAAAAAGATGGGGTTTATATCATATTGCTTGAGTTTATCCCTCTACATCATGTCATCTTGCCTAATGCATTACTTTGTTCTTATGAACTTAATACTCTAGATGCATGCTGGATAGTGGTAGATGTGTGGAGTAATAGTAGTAGATGCAGAATCGTTTCGGTCTACTTGTCGTGAACGTGATCCCTATATACATGATCATGCCTAGATATTCTCATATCTATGCGCTTTTCTATCAATTGCTCCACGGTAATTTGTTCACCCACCGTAGAATTTGCTATCTTGAGAGAAGCCACCAGTGAAACCTATGGCCCCGGGTCTATCTTCCATCATATTATTTTCCTATCAATTTTCTATTTCTATTTTGCAATCTTTATTTTATACAACAAAAATACAAAAAATATTTATCTTATTATTTTTATCAGATCTGACTTTCGTAAGTGACCGTGAAGGGATTGACAACCCCTTTATCACGTTGCTTGGGAGGTTCTTGTTTGTTTGTGCAGGTACGAGGGACTTGCGTGTAGTCTCCTACTGGATTGATACCTTGGTTCTCAAAACTGAGGGAAATACTTACGCTACTGTGCTGCATCACCCTTTCCTCTTCAAGGGAAAACCAACGCAAGCTCAAGAGGTAGCAAGAAGGATTTCTGGCGCCGTTGCCGGGGAGATCTACGCACAAGTCAAGACATACCAAGTACCCATCACAAACTCTTATCCCTCGCATTACATTATTTGCCATTAGCCTCTCATTTTCCAATACGCTACTGTGTTGGATCTTTTGTCACGATGGCTCAAGATAATAATAAATTGTATGACTTTTCCAATACCAACAATATTGATTTTATTAGCACTCCGATTGCTCCTCTTACCAATGCTGAATCTTGTGAAATTAATACTACTTTGCTGAACCTTGTCATGAAAGATCCGTTTTCTGTCCTTCCTAGTGAAGATTCCGCTACCCATCTAAACAGCTTTGTTGATTTATGTGATATGCAAAAGAAGAAAGATGTGGATAATGATATTGTTAAATTAAAGCTATTTCTGTTTTCGAGATCGTGCTAAAACTTGGTTTTCGTCTTTGCCTAAAAATAGTATTGATTCATGGAATAAGTGCAAAGATGATTTTATCTCTAAGTATTTTCCTCCCGCTAAGATCATCTCTCTTAGAAACGATATCATGAATTTTAAGCAACTTGATCATGAGCATGTTGCATAAGCTTGGGAGAGGATGAAATTAATGATACACAATTGCCCTACTCATGGATTAAATTTATGGATGATCTTACAAAACTTTTATGCCAGATTGAATTTTCCTTCTAGAAATCTTTTAGATTCTGCCGCGGGAGGCTCTTTATGGAAATCACTTTAGGAGAAGCTACTAAACTCCTAAATAATATTATGGTTAATTAGTCTCTGTGGCACACCGAAAGATCTACTAGTAAAAAGGTTCATGCTATAGAAGAAATTAATGTTTTGAGTGGAAAGATGGATGAACTTATGAAATTGTTTGCTAATAAGAGTGTTTCTTCTGATCCTAATGATATGCCTTTGTCTACTCTTCTTGAGAATAATAATGAATCTATGGATGTGAATTTTGTTGGTAGGAACAATTTTGGTAACAATGCTTATAGAGGAATCTTTAATCCTAGGGCATTTCCTAGTAATTCCTCTAATAATTATGGTAATTCCTACAACAACTCTTATGGAAATTTTAATAAGATGCCCTCTGATTTTGAGACTAGTGTTAAAGAATTTATGATTTCGCAAATGAATTTCAATGCTTTGCTTGAAGAAAAATTTCCTAAGATTGATGAGTTGGCTAGGAACGTGGATAGAATTTCTCTTGATGTTGATTCTTGGAAACTTAGATCTATTACACCTAAGCATAATATCAATGAGTCTCTCAAATCCATGAGAATTTCCATTGATGAGTGCAAAGAAAGAACCGCTAGGATGCGTGCTAAAAAGGATTGCTTTATAAAAGCATGTTCTTCTAGTTTTCACGATAATAAGGATGAAGATCTAAAATTGATTGATGTGTCTCCTATAAAATCTTTGTTTTGCAATATGAATCTTGATAATGATGGGACTGGAGATGAGTCAACATTAGCCAAAAGGCGTCCCAATGATTCAGAGTTTTTAGATCTTGATGCAAAAATTGGTAAAAGTGGGATTGAAGAGGTTAAAACATTACATATCAATGAACCCACTATTTTGGATTTCAAGGAATTTAATTATGATAATTGCTCTTTGATAGATTGTATTTCCTTCTTGCAATCCGTGCTAAATTTTCCTCATGCTTATCATCAAAATAAAGCTTTTACCAAACATATCGTTGATGCTTTAATGAAATCTTATGAAGAAAAACTTGAATTAGAAGTTTCTATCCCTAGAAAACTTTATGATGAGTGGGAACCTACTATTAAAATTAAAGACCATGAATGCTTTGCTTTATGTGATTTGCGTGCTAGTGTTTCCACGATTCCAAAAACTTTGTGTAATGTGTTAGGTTTCTGTGAATTTGATGATTGTTCATTAAATTTGCATCTTGTGGATTCCACTATTAAGAAACCTATGGGAAGGATTAATGATGTTATTATTGTTGCAAATAGGAATTATGTGCCCATAGATTTCATTGTTCTTGATATTGATTGCAATCCTACTTGCCCTATTATTATTGGTAGACCTTTCCTTAGAATGATTGGTGCAATTATTGATATGAAAGAAGGAAACATTAGATTCCAATTTCCATTAAGGAAAGGCATGGAACACTTTCCTAGAAAGAAAATTAAATTACCTTATGAATCTATTATGAGAGCCACTTATGGATTGCATACCAAAGATGACAATACTTAGATCTATTCTTGTTTTTATGCCTAGCTAGGGGTGTTAAACGATAGTGCTTGTTGGGAGGCAAGCCAATTTTATTTTTGTTTCTTGATTTTTTTCCTGTATAGTAATAAATAATTCATCTAGCTTCTGTTTAGATGTGGTTTTATCCTTTTAATTAGTGTTTGTGCCAAGTAGAACCTTTCGGAAGACTTGGGGGAAGTTTTTGCGATCTTGTTGTAAAAAACATAAACTTTAGCGCTCACGAGATTTGCTGCCATTTTTACCGAAGAGTGCGATTAGGTTGATTATTTTTGTAGATTATTAATAGAGAAATTCCTCATGTCTACCATTATCTCAGAATTTTTGGGGTTACAGAAGTATTCGAAACCTACATATTACTACAGACTGTTCTGTTTTTGACAGATTTTTTTTCGTGTGTTGTTTGCTTATTTTGATGAATCTATGGCTAGTATCGGGGCGTATGAACCATAGAGAAGTTGGAATACAGTAGGTTTAACACAAATATAAATAAATAGTGAGTTCATTACAGTACCTTGAAGTGGTGGTTAGTTTTCTTATACTAATGGAGCTCATGAGTTTTCTGTTGAGTTTTGTGTTGTGAAGTTTTCAAGTTTTGGGTAAAGATTTGATGGATTTTGGAATAAAGAGTGGCAAGAGCCTAAGCTTGGGGATTCCCAAGGCACCCCAAGGTAAAATTCAAGGACAACCAAAAGCCTAAGCTTGGGGATGCCCCAGAAGGCATCCCCTCTTCCGTCTTCGTCTATCGGTAACTTTACTTGAGGCTATATTTTTATTCACCACATGATATGTGTTTTTCTTGCAGCGTATTGTATGATTTGAGTCTCTGATTTTTAGTTTACCACAATCATCCTTGTTGTACACACCTTTTGGAGAGACACACATGAATCGGAATTTATTAGAATACTCTAAGTGCTTCACTAATATCTTTAAGAGCACGGTGGTGGTTTTATTTTATAGAAATTATTCTTCTCTGATGCTTCACTTATATCATTTTGAGATTCCATTAGAACAGCATGGTAATTTTCTTTGGCTATAAAAATTAGTCCTAATATAATAGGCATCCAAGATGGGTATAATAAAAACTATCATAAAAAGTTCATTGAATACTATGAGAAGTTTGATACTTGATGATTCTTTTGAGACATGAAGATGGTGATATTAGAGTCATGCTAGTTGAGTAGTTGTGAATTTGAGAAATACTTGTTCTAAAGTTTGTGATTCCCATAGCATGCACGTATGGTGAACCGTTATGTGATGAAGTCGGAGCATGATTTATTTATTGATTGTCTTCCTTATGAGTGGCGGTCGGGGACGAGCGATGGTCTTTTCCT